>NC_087512.1:76942894-77163517 GCF_036417665.1 Passer domesticus | reverse complement strand
AAAGAGAAAAGAAAAAGAAAAAGCAAAAGAAAGAGAAAGAGAAAAAGCAAAAGGAAAAGAAATGCAAAAGGAAAAGCAAAAGCAAAAGAAAAAGAAAGAAAAAGAAAAAGCGGAAAAGAAAAAGAAAGAGAAAAGAAAAAGAAAAAGCAAAAGAAAGACAAAAAGAAAGAGAAAGAGAAAAAGAAAGAAAAAGAGAAAAAGAAAGGGAAAGAGAAAAAGAAAAAGAAAGAGAAAAAGAGAAAGAGAAAGAGAAAAAGAAAAAGAAAATGAAAAACAAATAGAAATAGAAAAAGAAAAAAAAAAAGAAAAAGAAAAAGAAAAAGAAAAAGAAAAAGAAAAAAGAAAAAGAAAAAGATAAAGAAAAAGAAAAAGAAAAAGAAAAACAAAAACAAAGAGAAAAAGAAAAAGAAAACGAAAGAGAAAGAGAAAAACAAAAAGAAAGAGAAAAAGAAAGAGAAAGAGAAAAAGAACAGAGAAAGAGAAAAAGAAAGAAATAAAGAAAAAGAGAAAGAGAAAGAGAAAAAGAAAAAGAAAGAGAAAAAGAAAAAGAAAAAGAAAAAGAAAAAGAAAAAGAAAAAGAAAAAGAAAAAGAAAAAGAAAAAGAAAAAGAAAAAGAAAAAGAAAAAGAAAAAGAAAAAGAAAGAGAAAAAGAAAAAGAAAAAGAAAAAGAAAAAGAAAAAGAAAAAGAAAAAGAAAAAGAAAGAGAAAAAGAAAGAGAAAAACGAAAAAGCAACAGAAAAAGAAAAAGAAAAAAACAAAAGTAAGACAAAAAGAAAGAGAAAGAGAAAAAAGAGAAAAAGAAAACAGATCGAGAAAGAGAAAAAGAAAGATGAAAAGAAAGAGAATAAGAAAAAGATAATAAAGAGAAAGATAGAGAGAAAAGAAAGAGAAAGAGAAAAAGAAAGGGAAAGAGAAAAAGAAAGAGAAAGAGAAAAGGAAAGAGAAAAGAAAATGGAAAAGAAAGAGAAAGAGAAAGAGAAAGAGAAAGAGAAAGAGAAAGAGAAAGAGAAAGAGAAAGAGAAAGAGAAAGAGAAAGAGAAAGAGAAAATAAAAAAGAAAGAGAAAAGAAAGAGAAAGAGAAAGAAAAAGAGAAAGAGAAAAAGAATAAGGGAGAAAGAGAAAGAGAAAGAGAAAGAGAAAGAGAAAGAGAAAGAGAAAGAGAAAGAGAAAGAGAAAGAGAAAGAGAAAGAGAAAGAAAGAGAAAGAGAAAAAGAATAAGAAAAAGAGGAAAAGAAAAAGAAAAAGAAAAAGAAAAAGAAAAAGAAAAAGAAAAAGAAAAAGAAAAAGAAAAAGAAAAAAAAAGAAAAAGAAAAAGAGAGGAAAAGAAAAAGAAAAAGAAAAAGAAAAAGAAAAAGAAAAAGAAAAAGAAAAAGAAAAAGAAAAAGAAAAAGAAAAAGAAAAAGAAAAAGAAAAAGAAAAAGAAAAAAAAAGAAAAAGAAAAAGAATAAAGAGAAAAAGAAAGAGAAAAAGAAAGAGAAAAAGAAAGAGAAAAAGAGAAAAAGCAACAGAAAAAGAAAAAGAAAAAGAAAAAGTAAGACAAAAAGAAAGAGAAAGGGAAAAAGAAAGAGAAAAAGAAAGAGAAAGAGAAAAAGAAAAAGAAAGAAAAAAGCCAGAGAAAAAGAAAAAGAAAAAGAAAAAGAAAAAGAAAAAGAAAAAGAAAAAGAAAAAGAAAAAGAAAAAGAAAAAGAAAAAGAAAAAGAAAAAGAAAAAGAAAAAGGAAAAGAAAAAGGAAAAGGAAAAGAAAGAAATGAGAAAAAAACACCAAAGCAATGCCCAAGCAGTTCTGCTTGCTTTTCTCTTTATTAACCAAAGCACATCAATTTTCCTCCATTCTGTAGTGTCTTTTCCAAATCCTGCAGGTCTTCAAAACTTTCAGGCTTTCAAATCGTCTGTACATTGTGGGTGGCCTGGAGAAGTTTAGGATGTGTTTTGCTCCGACTGCAGTTGGAATTGTATGCCAACCCTTGGCTGTTTCTTGGTGCTTTAACAAGTTGGTGAGCTTGCAGCCAGGTGCCTGGGCTGGGATCCACCGTGGGCAGTCGGCGCCGGTGCTGTGTTTCTGCAGCACAGGAGCAGGGCCATCCCTGGGCTGCACAGTTCTAATGGCAGTGAGGACTCCAGCTCCCCACCATGTCCAGTGGCTGAGCTCAGCTGCAGAGAGACAGGATAAAACCCTCTTTGTGACCTCTGGTGGTGTGGGAAAAGTGAAGGAAATTTTCCTCTGGGTTGAACAAGAAAGTCACAAAGTCTCTTTGGGCACCATCTGTTTCAGTGCCACCAGCAGAGCTGTTACTATGGTGGCAGGCACTTTCATGGAGACTCCAAGGCCTCTTTCCATTGTTATTGCTGTCTATTTTAGATGGATTCTGCTTCTGCATTTTTTAAAAGAGGAGAAAAAAAAAACTTGATGATTTTTGTTTTATGGCAGCTGTGCTTAAGGGACCAACAAGCACTGCAGAGATTATTTTCATGTAATAATCCTTGGAAATAGTATAGATAGAGCAAACCTCCCCTTCCAAATTGCCTGTCAGGTGTGTGTGAATCCTCAGAGAAACAAAACATGCTTTTGGTGATGTCGTTCCCACTGAGTAGGTCAGTCAATGAAATCAGCTGCCAAGGCAAGATCTGCTGAATGTTGGAAAAGCTGTGGCTGCATCGGGGTTTGGGTGTTTGGTTGGTGAAGGAAAGGCATCTCTGGGTCTCTGCCAGGGCAGAAACTGCCACTGAACCTGTGGGTTAAACAATGGGATCTGGGAGAGCAGTTACAGATGTGAAAGCAGCAGGTGGAGACTCGTGTTTCCTTTTCCCCAGCCTCAACTCATGATAGCCAGACGAGGGATACCAAAGCTGCTGCAGCCCAACCTGTTTTCACCTTGCCTGTGTGACTTCCTGAGCTGCTGCCTGCAGACAGACAAGGAGCAGCGCTGGTCTGCCAAGGAGCTCCTGCAGGTAAAATGCAAAGGGGCTGCAGGTGAAACAGGGTGCGAGGGATGGGCTCCTCCTCCACTGAAGTCCAAGGCATCAGATGAGCCCCCTTCCTCCTCACCTCCACTCTTGGTGCTCTTCAAATGAAAATGGCAAGGAGTCCTAGACTGGGCTGGGCTGGCAGGGCCCTGTAAAGGTCATCTGGTGCAAGTGTCCTGCAATGCGCAGGGACATCTTTAAAGAGATCAGGTTGCTCAGAGCCCCTTCTCACCTACCATGGAATGTTTGCCCCATCCCTGCCCAGGGATGGGGCACCTGCCATCTCTAAGGGCAACCTGTGTCAGGGTTGCATCATGTTCCAAGTAAACAAGATCTTCCTTAGACCTAATCTGACTCAATCCCCATTATATATTATAAATATTATCTCATGTCCTATTGCAACTGTTAAAAAAGGTGCCACCTACTTCCTGAGAATCCCCTTTGAAATACTGGAACATAGCAATGAAGTCTCCCTGGGGCCTGTTCTCCTCTAGGCTGAATAACTCCAGGTGTCTCAGCTTGTCCTCAGAAGAGACGTGCTCTGTCCTCTGATTGCTTCTGTTGCCCTGTTTTGTAATTTGGTGGGGTGCTCCATTTTATCCAATGGCAAAAGAATTGAAGTAGAGCAATGCAGGGTACAGAGACATGCAAAGGTGGTGCAGGAACCCAAGGAAGCCAGGCTGGCTGAGTGGTCAGAGATTTGGCTGTGGGCAGGAGGGGCTGTGGGGGGCTCACTGTGAGCCTCTGAGGGGCCCTGGTTGTGCCCCCAGCCCACCCTTCGAGGCTTCTGGGACGCAAACAGGGAGAGCTGAGAGGGACTTGTCCCAGCCCCATCTGCTGCCTGGCACGCTCAAGCAGACAGGAACTGCCCCAGGGTTACTGCCAGGTTGTGTGGCAGAGAGGGAAGTGCAGCAGCCAGTGCCACTGGGCTGTCCCTGCTGGGAAGGAAGGTGCCATCCAGCACAGGAGGGGCAGGGCATGGAAAGGTAGACACTGCTCTGTCTCCCTGTGGGAATCAGCCCAGTGCCTGTTGTTCAAAGACAAGGACCAATGTGAGGCTTTGGAGTTTCCTGAAAAGAAGAAACTCCAAGGACAGAAAGCACCATTTCTAGAGCACTGGCAGGGCAAAAATCCCAGCAAGATGAAGACACCTGGTTAAATGGATGAGTGGGAGTCTGGGCCAGGTTTGCCTGTGATGGCACGGTCCTGCACATAAAGAAGGAGGTGCAGATGGTCCATCTTTCTGGATCTTTCTAGGAGCCAGAGGAATCCTGTGAAGCACTGAGCTCGGAAAGTCATGGTTCATTGATTTTTGTTGATTTTCTTTTTTCCTTTGGGCAGCATCCATTTGTACGATTTGCTGAGCCTGTGTCCAGCCTGGTGCCACTGATTGTTTCAGTGAAGAAGAGGAAGGACCAAAGAAACTGAAAATCACATCAGGACCATTTACTTCTCAACCGGCACAGGGCGGGATTGTAGGTTCGGACAAGGGTTAGGGTTAGGGTTAGAGTTGGGGTTAGGGTTAGGGTTGGGGTTAGGGTTAGGGTCAGGGTCAGGGTTAGGGTTAGGACTAGAGTTAGGACGAGGGTTAGGACTAGGATTAAGGTTCAGGTTAGGGTTTAGGACTAGGCTTCGGTTTTGGTTATGAGTGTCTAATAGGCCTGCTGAGTAGGATTAGAAATTAATAAAGTTTCTGAAACCAAAACTCTCCCTGAAATTTCCTTCCTTCTCACTCTCTGAATAAGCTCTTGATTTCCTTGTAAATTTTCTTTTGTTTCTTAAAGGTGGAAGTCACCCATACAGTGTCTTTGGTATGGTGTCAAACTGGGGAATGCTCATCCTCATTTATGCTCTCCAGACCATGCTGCTTTTGGAATGTAACCCACTGGCTGGAAGGAGGCCCTTGGAGCTGCAGGAGGCAGCAGCCGGGCCCTGGGTGCCTCTTCCTGGCAGCGGGCAAATCCTCCGCTCTCAGACCCCAGGTGGCAGCTGGCTGCTCCCGAGGGGAAGCGTAGCCGTGCTGGGCACAGCCCAGACTGGAGGCATTGGCCGTCTGGAGTCTGCCCAGGAGCAGAGAAAGGCCAGGGGCAGCCCAGGACCGCTGGCCTGGCTGAGGATTCCTACTCTGCTGCCGGCTGCCCTGTGACTCCTGGCAAAGGGCAGCAGTGTGTGCAGCACTCTGGGCAGCGGCGCAGGGAGCCGGGCTGCTGGGCAGGCTGGAGCACAGGGCAGCGTCCTTCAGGCACGGCACTTCTGCCAGGGCAACCCAGGCCAGCCTGAGGCACTGACAGCTTGGCAGCTCCCATCTGCAGGAGCCACTGCCTCCCACAGCTCTGCCAGGAAGCACCTGCAGGCCTGCAGTTCTGCCCTGAGCCACAGCAAAGGTGTGAAATGCAGAGTGCTCTGCAGAAATATTCAGACCCACCAGGCCAGCCTGCTTTGTGCTCTCTGGAGCACAGCAAGCACTGTGCAGTGCCGCTCTGAGCTGCTGGGAGAGAGGGAATCTGGGATGTGCCTGCAGGTTGTACTTGAGTAGTGAACTGATTTGGAAAAGAGCAGAATAATTTCAGCAGGCAATCTGTGTTTTCCTGATTAATTTCTGAAAGAAAGTCACCATGTGTTGCACACAGGTAGGGGTATTAGAAAAGAAAGGCCTTATAAAATCAGGCCTTGGCTCTGCTCAATTACCAGCTGGCCTGTTACGTCTTCTATGTGCAGCTAGCTAACTTCCCATGTGAAAAATCGTAAGAATGAGTGCAGTTAAAACAGTAAGCTGTTGTGGTTAGAAAACAGTTTGCATCTGTAATAAACAAGAAATCTGACCCATGAGAGTCCACAGAGGAAAAATGGAAACACCTGAGTAACAGAGAAAGTCTTAGCACATACACACAAAAACACCTTCTAAGCAATGAATTGTGTAGCAAGGAAACTACCAGACAGTTGGAATTGAACATGAGGGCTGTGAAAACCGCATAAAAATGTGTTATATGAATAAAGAATTGGCTTTCCCTGCATGAAGAAACTGAGTCCCAGCTGCTTTATTGACACAGCAATGTGGCTCTTCACTCAGCAAGAGCATTTATAGGGTGTATTGATGAAACGCTTGTGTTTGATTCCCAGAAAAGGAAGGAGAGGCATTAATTTTAACAAATAGGGCTTAGTCTTGTGAATTTCTTTAGTTTTAACAGGCAGTGCTGAACCCTGTATTCCCCCATTGCAGTGATTAATGTGTGCAAGTGGCTATCTTAGCCTTGAGAATAAAGAGAGAGGTACTGCTAAGAAGGCAGCTGGAATGCATTGAAAGGGAAGAAAGTGTTTTTAGGAGTCTCTTGACTAGCAGAGGCAAATTTGAAGATTGAAATATTTCCTAAATGACTGTGTCAGGAGCAGGAGTCGTGTTGGAGTGTCAGAACCCAGGACATCCCTCTGGGTGCCCTGGATAGCTCGAGCCCTGGCAGGGGGCTCAGAGATCCTGTCAGGAAGCCAAAGACACTTGGGATTTTGATCTTAAGCCATGGAGCAAATTAACAACCTTGTATGAAGAATCCCAAGTCACAGAAGTTGAAGTAGCATAATAGTAGTTGTCACAGGGTGAAAAGTAGAATTTTGGGATTTTTAGAACAGGGGTTTGGAATCCCAAGATGGAGGAATTTGGCCATTCCCTGTCCTTCTTCTTTCTCCTTCCTAACATCCATGTTCTGGGTGATGCTGGCACTTTTGGATTGGTTTAGAGTAGAAGTAGACAGTCTAACATAGGTGATAGGTATTGGAAAATAACTGTGAATAAAGTACATGTAGATTTTAGTATCAAGAGATAGCACTGCCTCAGGGCAGGGCAGCATGCCCTTGACAGACCTGCAGATCAGACCTCTGTGAATCTGAGAAGAAATATTTTAGACATTAGATAATGAACAATCTTGTGAATCAGAGCCAAAGAATTCCGACTCTTCCTTCAACCATTGGGCTGGGAAAAAGGGACACTTGGATCATCCTGACAGCAGGAAACCCAAGATCCGAGGTCCTGCCATATTTGATCCATGTTTGAGCAGGTTGACAAGACAATGAAGAAAAGTGTATTGTTTAAAGGGGAGAACTTGGCCCTTGAAAGAGAAAGAATGTATTGGTCAGTGGGTGGGCAGTTCAGCTTTGAAAGGGGAGCAATGCATCATGGAGCCCTTGTTGGCAGGGAGCCATGGAGTATGGTGAGCCATGGTGGCCTCATCTCACACGCCGGCCGTGTGTGAGCTGATGCTGTAACTGGGAAAATCCCACTCCTGAGCAGGAGATAGAAGGCCTGGTTCTGGGGTGGAGGGATGAGAAGGATGAGATGCACACCGTTTTGATCCAGGGGATGTCCTGGAAGTGCACTGCCTACCTGTGCCTCCTACCGAGCACCACGCTCCAGCTCCTTCTCCTGCCCAGCGGATGTTTGGGAATCCAGGGGTTGGTATGTATTATTTGCCACTGCAACTAATGGAATAAATTTGCTTTGCAAGTCCAGTTGTCTTTTAGTTATTTTGTGCATGGGTCTCCTCCTGAACCTGTGGCAACAACCACCAGGGACCTACAGGACACTCCTACTCTGATGGCAATAAATTCTGAGAAGAGGTTTAAATATGTCAAATAATTTGGAGTAATGTTTAGCCTGTGAGTTTCAGCAAAGTATTGACTATTTCTTAGTTCCATGGGTACAAACTAGTAAGTCAGATTGCTGGGTGTACATGTGTTAGGGAAGTGATTCCCTACACACCCAGCACTGAAACAAAGTATTGCTTTCTTTCTAACCCTGAGCTGGCAGCAGGGATCAAGCCCTGCTTGGTAACCTTTCATTTGGGCAACTTCTGTTAGCAGGTAAGAAAGGTCCAAATGAAACTTATTCCAGCTGTTTCCCTCTGGTTTCTCTTCTTAGGCTCCAGAGCTCTTTGCTGCAGGTGTCCTGGGTGTGTGCAGAGCAGAGGAGCCCCACAGAGCCCTTGGTTTCCCACAAGTTGTCCTGCCTTGTTCCCAGGTGTGCCCAGCTGTGGCAGGAGGAAGAGCCCGCAGCGCAGAGGGCACCGTGCCCTGCCCATCCGGGGCTCCCTGGCACAGAGCAGCAGCAGCGCCAGCGCCGTTCAACCCGCTCCTGCCTTGCCTTCCCCTGGCACACAGAAGCCTCTGGAAATCAGCACCTCCAGTCACGTTCCCAGCTTGGAGCAGCTGCTGCTGCTGGGCAGATGCTGCCAGTGTGAGTGCTTCCAAAGGGGACTAAAGGCAGAGATGTACATGCACAGGAGCCCTGGGCATGTCCGATAAACGTGCAAATATATGGGGAGATTTGTTAGCAATTATTTCAGCTGTTCTGCCAACAGTGGCTTCTCTCCTGGCTCTGTGTGTTACAGATGAGTAATGTAATGGTTTGCTCTCACAATTAAGAGGTTGATATGATGTGGATGTAAAAATGTAAAGTGATGTTATCGTAATATATCCTCCCATTGTCCTCTTTCCCCTCCCCTTGTAATAACCTTTGTATTCAAGGCATTTGGGAGGGCTGGCTTGTGACCAGGAGGTGGGGTCTAAAACATCTGACCTCCAATCAAGATGTAAGAAAGTAATCTCCAGCAATGGATAGCAGAGAAAGAGTTGACTGACCAAACTTTTGGAGGGGCTAAAGCTATCAAAGGCAGAGTATGTCTTTTGTAGATGAGGATGTGGCTGCAAGTCACAGAGACTGTCAGTGCTGAACATTTTTCCTTGTTCAGTCCTTTGTTAAGGTTTAATAAACCTTTAAAATGTTCAAAGTGAGAGTCGTTTCTCACATGTGCAATGCTGTGGGCCATTTTCTCGATCTGGTTTCCTTTGCTTGGGTCCCATCTCAGTGCTCACTTGGGCTACAGGCTGTAGGTGCTTGGGACACTCTTGGAGTTGCTCTTGGATCCCTTGAACAACGGGGTTTGGCCCAAGAGGGCAATTTGTGCTGCTGTGTGACAGAGGAGAACTTCCCAGGCTATTTTGTGTTTGCTGTGGGGAAGGTTGGTTATTGCTTTGCATAAAGTCACAGACCAGCATGGAGCGTTTGCTTTGTGATGTCAGGGCATGGTTGCCACGTCACAGTGGTGACATGAGAAGGTTGCCTTGGTGCACGGAAGGCCTCAGTGTCAGAGCAGCCCTAGGGCTTGCTCAGAGCAGGAGCACCCTGCGCCTTGAGGCATTTGTCAGTGGGCAGCTGCACACTGACAGGAGCCTTGTTTGTTCTAGTGTTGGAGCACAGCGTGCAAACTTGCACAGCAGTGCTACAATGATTCAGCAGCTTGCTGCTGCAGTGGTTACTGTTTATGGCGTTACTTATTCCGGCTATTTTCTGACTCACCTGGCACGTAAGTAGAGATTTCCCCTCTACTTAGGTTAGGGTGTAACATAACCTAGCTTTTGTATGTCTTCCTGCTCCTTCTTAGTGACTGAGCTGATTTAGAAACAGAAAGAGCATTAGGATGCCACTGGTTTAATAAAGCTCCTGTCAATTTGTTCAGCTAAAAAGGGGGTGTCTGTAGCCACAGGGGCAGCATTGCCAGGGAACCTGCAGGGGTTCCCTTCCGTCCACGGGAGAGTCTGTGGCAACAGGGTCTGTCATTTCCTCAGTTTGCTGGGACAAGCAAGACAGCTTTGAAAATGTAGACTGGGAGAACTTCTCAGAAGGCCTTCTAAAAATTCAGTTCTTCCCAGTTGCAGTTGTTCCCAGAATTCAGGGAAAGCTTCTTTCTCTCTAAATTTGGTCATGAAAGAATTTGATTGTCTAACTTGACCCTTTACCTAGTGCTAAAAGAGTGATTCCCTTTGCAATGAAGTGCAAACTCCAAACCAGTGAGTGTCTCCTCCTGAACCCTGCAGCTGCTGCTGTGCTGTTTCACAATAGAACTGCCAAAGCTCAGAGGAATTTTGGGGAAGCTTTACTGGGCAACTGTTTACAGCAAGTTAATGAGAATTAGTGGATGCAACTGATTTTTTTTAAAAAAAGCACCTGAAGGAGAGGATTTTAGAAGCTATTTTATGTGTTTACTAGAACAGGAATATTGAGTGTTAAAGAAGAATTTGTATTTTCTTGATCGTGTTTGTATTTTTTTGCTGACTAAAGAGGTTGAAGTGTAGCAACAAGCATGAACATTGTCCTGATCTCTTGGTGGCTGCGTGAATGAAATGTGTCTCCTGGAGAGATGTTGTGAAAGGGAAAATAAGCTCTGTTTGGCTTGACCTCTTGTGTGGGATTCACCAGGCCAGGAACTTTTCTCACAGCATCTGATTCATTTTCCCTGCCCACTACAGGTCACATAAAACATGTATTCAGCGGAGCAGATCGTGAGGTGAGTGAGAAAGGAAGATTTCATGTTCTTCCTATTCAAAAATTTGGGAGCGAGCTGTCACCTTGGCTAGACACAGAAGAGTATAGAGGGCCAGCAAGGACGGCCAAAAGAAAATCCAGAGAGAAAAGCCCAAAGAAAATAAAAAATAATTCCCATGACTTAAAAAAAAAAAAAAAGTGGATATTTCCTAATTTCAACCTCAGAAATCTGAAGAAGGGGAACTGAAGAATTTCCATAGATGCCCATATGACAGTGCTCAGCACAAGGGCTGTTGCCCTGCCAAACCTGCCCTCAGTGCATCCAAGTGCTTTAGACACTGGAGTGGCTCACTTGCATCCTGGGGCTTGTAGGTGTTTTTGGTATGCCAGGAGGAGAAGCCCTGTTCTTTTTGTCTTTCTCCAGCCAACAAGGGGGCTTCTTTACAACATCTCCTCTCCTTTTCCAGCACTGGATGGGGACTGTGATCCAGTTGTAGTTTTCCCTGTCTGCAGCAGCAATAGCAATGGCGTTGCTGGCTCTTTCCTACTTGTCCATTTCTGAGCTTGCAAGAAATATAAGCTCTGTTTTGCAGAGACAACATTGCTTGCTGATAGCAGCCAGGAAGGAATATCAAATTCATAGCCATATAGTGTTGAATTGGCCCATTTTAATGGGGTTGGAGACACTGAGAATGCCATTGCTAACACAGTTGACGAGTTCTCCTTAGAAGCTGTGGTTGTAAATGCCAGGAGAAATGAGGTTAGAAATGGTAGGTAACTGGCTGTCCCTCATGCTTCTCTCTTGCCACAGGTGACAAATGCAACAGCCATCTCCCCCCTGGCTCCCTCTGCTCCTGGAGAAGAAGCCAAAGAGGAGCAAAGGGAGCAAGATGACCACGAGACTCCAGCCGTGGTCACAGCCCAGCCTGATCATCCCAAGAGAGTAAGTGCCAGTTGTGGTTGCTGCTGTCCTTAGTGCAAGGCAGAGGTGCAAGCTGCTGAGCAGCCAGCACTTGCTGTTGCTGGCCGAGGAGGCTGAGTGCTGGAGTCCTGCAGGACGTAGCCAATTCCTGCAGGCAGTGCCAGCTGGAAATTGGCCTTTGCCCTGTCATGTCGAGGCACCAAAGAGCTGGGGGCTCCGGGTGGGCTTTTGGCTGCCTGGCTGAGTGCAGCTCTATGTCTGGGCTTCTGCAGTGCATTGGCCAAGGGCACAGGTGGTTGAGCCGCTGGTCATAGGGCTTTATTTGTTTGTTTGTTTTTCCTGAGTGGAAAGGTGTATTTGGCTTGTGGAAGAGTTCTGCATTTTTCTTGAGGAGTTCTTTACTCGTACAAATTATTTTGGCCCAGCTGCCTTTTGCCTTCTGATAAGCTGCAAGGAGATGATTGTGCTGCCCGTGAAGCTGTGGGGGGCCATTCTTGTCCCCTGTGGCCAAGGAAAAGAAGCACTTAGTTGCGAAGCCTTCTGGTGAGGCAAAAGGCAGAATGGGCGAGTTTCTGTGGGTCCTTTTAGTGGTGAAGTCTGCAGCTTTGGAAAGTGCCTTGGAGCCTGGAGTGGGGGTGAAGCTGCAAGTCCTTGAGTGCTGTCTTGTGTCGCTCAGAACAGGAAGGACATGTTGAAATGTTGGATGCAGTATTTGCAGTCAGATGGGCAGCTTTGTGTCTAGGGAGCTGCATGGGCCAAAAGGAGCCAGGGCTGCTGCCGGTGCAGAGCAGCTGAGCAAGAGCCAGCCTGTGGCCAGGTGGCCAAGAAGGCCAAGGGCATGGTGGGCTGTGTGAGCAGCAGAGGGGCAGCAGGAGCAGGGCAGTGAGCGCCGGCCTGTGCTGGGCAGCGCTGCGGCCGCAGCTGCAGTGAGTGCTGTGTGCAGTTGTGGGCCCTGTGAAGCAGCAAGTCCTTGAGGGGCTGGAGCGTGTGAACAGAAGGAGACGGGAGCTGGGCAAAGGTGTGGAGCATAAGGCCAGGGAGGAGGTGCTGAGGGAGCTTTAGTCTGCACAAAGGGAGGCTGGTGAGGGACATTCAGATTTTGCTCACTCAATCAAAATATTTTAGCCACTTTTGGAATTTACTTCTTTTCCCTTTATTTAAATTGTTAATTTTTCTTTTCTTGGAGGATGAGGCTTGTTCATTTTCTTTTTTTTTCCCTACCACGCTACTTTTCCTCATTATTTTCTGCCCTTTTACAGTACTTGTAGTGGGTCAGCTAGAATTTTAATTTCCAATGTGTCACTTCTGGAGAATTAAGTCGTTTTTCATGAGCTTGGTGCCAATGGATCTGTTGTGGTTCCAGGCCAGCCAGTATGGCATTAGAGATCACTTTCATGTTATCAATGTCTGTTCCTTTTTGCAGCTCAGGGAATCAGAGTGTGTTTTGTTTGGGAATTGAGCAGGATATCAATGGCCTTTCATTCCAACTGGTCCTCAGAGATCAGAGGAGCAGGGAGGGGCTGTGCTTAATTTCTGATTACAGCAAATTTAGCAGTGTCATTGTGGTAGACACCAAGAGAAGAACTTTCTCCAGCACAGATGCACACAGTGCAGTTCCCAGTGCAATCTCTGGGTCAGACGAATTTCCATAAGGACCTACACAGTCCAGGTTCCCCAGGAATGTGGTTTCTTGAAGCAATAGAACACCATTATCAGGATTGTTGCTGACTGGGGGCACTGGCTACCAAGTGTTGATGTGTGTAACAACAGAGAGGACAGTAATAACAGATTATAGTAGTGAGATATCTCTCTTTCTCTCTCTCTCTCTATCTCTATCTCTGTCTATGTAACATTAAATAACTGAATCTTCCCATCTCTAGTCCAAGGATGTCGGAGGTGCAAAGCTCACCTAAAGCATCCCTTTCAGGAGAGGATTAGTGACATATTCTGTTGACCAATTCCGAGCAGGCAGAGAGGTTTCCCCCTCCAAACATGGTGGTTTTTCCCCTCAGATCTGTTTTCCTCCTCTGGTCTTTTCTGCCCTGAAGTCCCCACTTAATTCTTCAAATTTCTGTCTGTCCTAGAGAGGTGGAACAATTCCATGGTTCAGTGGTGTTTGGTGATTCTGCTCATACATGCATTACATGACACACGGTTTCCTTCACTGGCATCCCCAGGGGTGTGTAAGTGCATTTGTTAATGGGGCCTTATGAGAGTCTCTGTTACTGCTGGTCAGAATTCTCAGCTGACAAAAGAGGGAGAAGAAACACCTTGGTCCTCTTCCATATAACTGAGGTGACCATAGAGGCTCTTTGACATCCATCAGAGGATCTTTGCAGGCATCCTTATCTCCTGAATGACAGGATTTCTAACAAGAGTGTAGATGTCAGAAAGGCAGGAATGCTGGTGCAGGCCTGAGGAGAACGTGAACTGCAGAAGTGTCTCTCCCAAGGGCTGAGCTCAGCCAGGAAGCCACCTGCAGAGCCAGGATGGAGCTGTGGGACAGGGCTGGGTGTCAGTCACTACTGAAAGACAAAGAGGACATGGCAGGAGCAGAGGGAGGCCCTCACCAGAGCCTTGAGGAATGCCACACCTTCCCTGTCAGCTGCCTGACAGGCTGTTGGAGCTTCAGTGCCAGATGGCCCCTGATTGTAGTGCCAGGCTCACTTTGGAATCTGTGCCTCCCCTCGGGCAGGGAATGACCCAGGAGAGCAGCAGCACAGAGCTTTGGGAATGTGTGAGCCCATCAGCCTTTGAGTCTTGTCTCACAAATATCATATGGCAAGTCAAAAGCCATCTTCTCTTGCTTTCTGTGCAGGTCCTTGTAGAGAAAAAGCAGGAGCAGATTGCTTTATCAGAGATGCCATGCCAGGCTCAGGGAGAGCTGTTCCCAGCCCGAGAGCAGGAAGAGCAGCTCAGGCAGCAGGTGGAAGAGCCACAGCAGAATGGCCAGGTAAGCCTGACTGGCCAGGTCACAGAGGGAAGGGCAGGAAGAGGAACATAAAACAGAGCTCTTGGGCCTAAGGAGGCCAGGAGTCCCACAGGCACTGAAAGCACAGTGCCTTGGAATCTGCAGAGATCAGCACTGGGACAGGAGGGTTGCATTGGAAGCAGAGGTGGGTAGGGAAGCAGAAAGAAGTGGCTGAATAGATGTGCTTTTGAGGCTGCAAGAGGAAAAAGCTGATCCTGATGGCAGCTCCCAGTCACTTGCTGTGCATTTGTATGTACAGAACATCAAGTCAGAGCCCCAAGCAGAGCTGCCCGAAGCTCAGAGTTCCATCATAGCAGTGAAGAGGAGGAAGAAGGAAGACATGAGAAGAATTCGAGAGGAGATTCATCTCCACCAGCACAGGAGCGATCAACAAAACCAGGTACGTGGAAGAGTGGCAGCCACTCCACTCATTAAACAGCGTGTTTATTCTTGTTTACAGACCATCAAGGAAGATGTGCAGGCAGAGCTGCAGGAATCTGAGGAGAGGGACAAGGCAAGGGAGAAGAGGCTGGAGGAAGAAATGAAAATCATCAGAGAGAAACTTAACCGGCTCCCTCGGGCTCTGAAAAAGCAAGTGAGTAAAGGAGGGACAGCCACTGCAGACACCTCGCAAGAAATAAAAACTCCATTTTGCAGAGACAATGTTGCTTGCTGATAGCAGCCAAGGAGGCAAATCAAATGTGTAGCTATATAGTGTTCTGTTGAATTGGACGACTTTAATGGGGTTGGAGTGACTGAGAATCCCACTGCTAACACAGTTGATGAGTTCTTCTTACAAGATGTGGTTGTAAATGCCAGGAGAAATGAGTTTAGGAATGCAGGGTAATGGCCTGTCCCTCATGCTTCTCTCTTGCCACAGGAGACAAAAACAAAAGCCATCTCTCCCCTGGCTCCCTCTGCTCCTGGAGAAGAAGCCAAAAAGGAGCAAAGGGAGCAAGATGACCACGAGACTCCAGCCGTGGTCACAGCCCAGCCTGATCATCCCAAGAGAGTAAGTGCCAGTTGTGGGTGGCACTGTCTTTAGGGCAAGGCAGAGGTGCAAGTTGCTGAGCAGCCAGCACTTGCTGTTGCTGGCCGAGGAGGCGGAGTGCTGGAGTCTTGCAGGACGTAGCCATTTTGTGCAGGCAGTGCCAGCTGGAAATTGGCCTTTGGCCTGTCATGTTGAGGCACCGAAGAGCTGGGGGCTCTGGGTGGGCTTTTGGCTGCCTGGCTGAGTGCAGCTCTATGTCTGGGCTTCTGCAGTGCATTGGCCAAGGGCACAGCTGGTGGTGCTGGCAGTCCCAGGGTTTTGTTCCTTTGATTTTCCCTCGTGGAAAGGTGTGTTTGGCTTGTGGAAGTGTTCTGCAGTTTTCTTGAGCAGTTCTTCACTTATACAGCCTCTTTTGGCCCAGATCTCTGTTGGCTTTTGCTAAGCTGCAAGGAGATGAGTGTGCTGTGCGTGAAGCTGTGGGGGGCCATTCTTGTGCCGTGTGGCCAAGGAAAGGAAGCGCGTAGTTGCGAAGGCTTCTTGTGAGGCAAAAGGCAGAAGCGGGGAGTTTCTGTGGCTTCCTTCCAAAGTCTGCAGCTTTGGCAAGTGCACTGGAGCCTGGAGTGGGGGTGAAGCTGCAAGTCCTTGAGTGCTGTCTTGCGTTGTAGAGAAGAGGAAGGAGATGTTGAAATGGAGGATGCAGTATTTGAAGTCAGATGGGCAAGAGTGTGTCTGGCGAGCTGCGTGGGCCAAAAGGAAGCAGGGCTGATGGTGGTAAAGAGCAGCTGCACGTGAAGCAGCGTGTGGGCAGGCGCCAAGGGCATGGTGGGCTGTGTGAGCAGCAGAGGGGCAGCAGGAGCAGGGCAGTGAGCGTCGGGCTGTGCTGGGCAGCGCTGAGGCCGCAGCTGCAGTGAGTGCTGTGTGCAGTTGTGGGCCCCTGTGAAACAGCAAGTCCTTGAGGGGCTGGAGCGTGTGCACAGAAGGAGATGGGAGGTAGGCAAGGGTGTGGAGCATAAGGCCAGGGAGGAGGTGCTGAGGGAGCTTTAGCCTGGAAAAGGGGAGTCTCGTGAGGAACCTTCAGCTTTTCCTCAATGCTTCCAAATATTTTAGTAACTTTCAGGTGTGACTTTTTGCCTTTTTTTTATTTTAATTTCTTTTTTTTTTTAATTGCTTGTAGTACGAGTCTTGTCCCATTTTCTTTTTCTCCCATCTAAGGCACTTTTCCTCATTATTTCTTGCTCTTTCATTGTACTGGGACTGTGTCTGCTAGAATTCTGATTTCCTCGGTGTCACTTTTGGAGAATGAAATGTTTTTGCTTGTCACGTCATCCTTCGGTGCAGGCACCTTGGTGCAGAAGAAGCTTTTGTTCTTCCAGGGTAGACAGTATGGCATTACAGACCAGTTTGAGCTTATCAGTGCCTGTTCCTTTTTTCAGCCCAGTGAATCAGTGTGTGTTGTTTTTGGGAATTTAGCATGACATCAATGCCTTTGCATTCCAGTTGGTCCTCAGAAATCAGAGGAGCTGGGAGTGGCTGGGCTTTATGTCTTATTACAGCCACATTAGAATTGTCAGTGTGGTCGTGTCCAAGAGAAGAACTTGCTCCAGCACAGATGCACAGGGAATGCAGCTCCCAGTGCAATGCTGTGGATCAGATCACTTTCCATAAGGACTTACACACTCCAGATTCCCCAAGAATGTGGTTTATTGAAGCAACACAACAGCAATCTCAGGATTGCTGCTGACCAGGGCACTGGCTACCAAGTGTTGATGTGTGCAGCAACAGAGAGGACAGTAAAGAGAGATTATATCAGTGAGATCTATATGTCTATGTTTCTGTCTGTCTATCTCTATCTATGTAACATTTACATAACTGAATTTTCCCAGCTCTGGCACAAAGGATTTGGAGGTGCAAAGCTCACCTAAAGCATCCCTTTCAGGAGAGGGCTAGAGACATGTTCTCTTGACCAATTCCGAGCAGGCAGAGATGTTTCCCCCTCCAGATACGGTGGTTTTTTTCCCCTCAGAGCTGTTTTCCTCCTCTGGCCTATTCTGCCCTGAAGTCCCCACTTAATTCTTTAAATTTCTGCTTGTCCGAGAGAGGTGGAACAATTCCATGGTTCAATGGTGTTTGGTGACTCTGCTCATACATGCATTACATGACACACAGTTTCCTTCACTGGCATCCCCAGGGGTGTGTAAGTGCATTTGTTAATGGGGCCTTATGAGAGTCTCTGTTACTGCTGGTCAGAATTCTCAGCTGACAAAAGAGGGAGAAGAAACACCTTGGTCCTCTTCCATATAACTGAGGTGACCATAGAGGCTCTGTGACATCCATCAGAGGATCTTTGCACGTGTACTTATCTCCTGAATGACCAGGATTTCTAACAAGAGTGTAGATGTCAGAAAGGCAGGAATGCTGGTGCAGGCCTGAGGAGAACGTGAACTGCAGAAGTGTCTCTCCCAAGGGCTGAGCTCAGCCAGGAAGCCACCTGCAGAGCCAGGATGGAGCTGTGGGACAGGGCTGGGTGTCAGTCACTACTGAAAGACAAAGAGGACATGGCAGGAGCAGAGGGAGGCCCTCACCAGAGCCTTGAGGAATGCCACACCTTCCCTGTCAGCTGCCTGACAGGCTGTTGGAGCTTCAGTGCCAGATGGCCCCTGATTGTAGTGCCAGGCTCACTTTGGAATCTGTGCCTCCCCTCGGGCAGGGAATGACCCAGGAGAGCAGCAGCACAGAGCTTTGGGAATGTGTGAGCCCATCAGCCTTTGAGTCTTGTCTCACAAATATCATATGGCAAGTCAAAACCCATCTTCTCTTGCTTTCTGTGCAGGTCCTTGTAGAGAAAAAGCAGGAGCAGATTGCTTTATCAGAGATGCCATGCCAGGCTCAGGGAGAGCTGTTCCCAGCCCGAGAGCAGGAAGAGCAGCTCAGGCAGCAGGTGGAAGAGCCACAGCAGAATGGCCAGGTAAGCCTGACTGGCCAGGTCACAGAGGGAAGGGCAGGAAGAGGAACATAAAACAGAGCTCTTGGGCCTAAGGAGGCCAGGAGTCCCACAGGCACTGAAAGCACAGAGCCTTGGAATCTGCAGAGATCAGCACTGGGACACGAGGTTTGCAATGGAAGCAGAGGTGGGTAGGGAAGCAGAAAGAAGTGGCTGCATAGATGTGCTTTTGAGGCTGCAAGAGGAAAAAGCTGATCCTGATGGCAGCTCCCAGTCACTTGCTGTGCATTTGTATGTACAGAACATCAAGGCAGACCACAAGCAGAGCTGCCCGAAGCTCAGAGTGCCATCATGGCAGTGAAGAGGAGGAACAAAGATGAGATGAGAAGAATTCAAGAGGAGATGAATCTCCATCAGCACACGAATGATCAACAAAACCAGAAATAGTGGCAGCCACTCCACTCATGGGACATCCTCTCTCTTGTTCTCTACAGAACATTTACAAACAGATGCCGGCAGAGCTGCAGGAAACTGAGGCTAGGAACAAGGCAAGGAAGAAGAGGCCAGAAGAAATTCTTGAAATCATCATAAAGAAATTTAAACCCATCCTTCAGGAGAAAATGGCTCTAGATGCGAAAGTGAGTGAAATAGCAATAGCCCCTGCAGTCACCAAACTGGTGCTTCCTGCCATTCTTGCCTTTCCTCTGCCCAGCAGGGGAGGGATGGGGTGATGCCTCTTAAATGCCACCCTGCTGAGGCCTCTATCACAGCTGCTCTGAAGGACACTTCCTGGTCTGCTGAATCTCAGATGTTGACTTGGACAGTGGGATTAGTCCTTTTTACATCTTGCTCAGAAGTCATCCAAAAAAAGTCCTGGTGACTTCTTCCAGGTCCCCTTGTTTCTTGAGGTTTTTGCAGGTGTACATGATCACTCAGATAGATTTGGAATACAAGCCACAGGCTATCTGTATCCCTTGTGAATCTGCTCCTGTCCTGTTCTTTCCCTTTCCTCACAGTGGATGACTCCTGGCTGACAGGGACAAGCTGTAGTCTCTGACTGCTTTGTTCTGTTTGACTTGAGGTGCATGTGTTGACATCCTACCTGGAAGCCTTTGAAGAGTTCCAGCAAATGACAGGAGACCAAGAGACCCAAGACTGGAGTGAGGCCCAGGAACCAAACCAACCAGAGATGCTGCAGGATAAGCACATCCCCAGGATGGTGCAGGAAAAGACAAATCAAGAGCAGGTGGTAAAAACATTAGAATGAGGAGCTGCAATGTGTCTGCACCCTAAGAGGGGGAAAGGAGTCCTTGGGAGGATGTAGAGCGGTCATTGTTTCAGTCATCCTTCAGAACATGAAACTGGCCATGAACTCGAGTTAAACCAGCCTTTGGTTTTGACCATTTGGTTTCACAAGCGGACAGCCAAACCAATCCAGTTGAAGAGCTCTGCATGTGGCTGACAGCAGCTCTCCTAAGGGCTTGCATTTGAAATGGGATCTCAGGGCAATCTCTGCCAGCCACTTTCCTGACACAAATTCATTTCTTGTCTCAGATCTGCAGTGACCTTCTCACTGAAGCAGCTGCTGCAGCAGCAGCAGCAGCAGCACCATCCCAAGGAGCCTTTGCTCTCCAGCCGGAGAAGTGGAGCTGGGGCACTTGGTTCACCTCCTGTGCTGACCCAGCTGCCGCTCAGCAACAGCGGATCGAGGATGACTCCCTGCAGCAATGGAGTACGTCTGCTGTCTTTCTTGTCTGAGCAACAGTGTATTGTGTGCACGTGTCAGCACAGCTGTACCAAAGGGTCCTCCTCAGTTTGGTGTCACAAGGACATTTAGAACTGCCCTCAGGAAGTGCTGGCAGTGCTCTGAGGCAGCGAGAGAGCGCCTGGCTGTTCCTGCTGCCTCTGAGGGCACCTTAGACTGGGCTTCCCTCTGGGCTGAAGGCAGAAGCAGGGATTGTTCCTGCATCAGCAGAAGGCTGTGACTGCTTGAGTGACTAGCCATGGGCAGAAGCCCAGCTCACATCAGTCTCTAGGAAAACACATCAAGTCCTTTGTGATTCTGCAGCACAAGGCATTTAACCTGCTCCTTGCCCACAACAGCTGCCAGTGCTGTGCTCTCAGATAAGACCTGGTGGGGCTGAGAGCAGAGCCCAGTGGATTCTGGGTCTGCCATCACCTGTTGGGACAAGAAGGGCATTGATCTGCACCTCGCTGTGTCTGATCTCAAAGCCCATCCTGTTGTGTCCTGAATGGGGGCAACAGCTTGTACGGGGCTCAGGCTGCCTGTGGCTTCTTCCCACTGCTTGTCAGTGCTCCTGCTTGGGCTTTGCCAGCCTTGTTGTGGTAGCTGCCCTGTCCCTGAGGGCTGGTGGGACTGCAGAGGCTGGAGCCTTCCTTAGCTGGGAGAGTCCTGCTGCTGCCCAGCACTGCAGCACGGAGCTGCCTGGGGCAGCAGCCCCTCGTCTGGGCCGGCTTCTGCATCGCACGGCCTGGCCTCAGGAGAGGGTCAGCATCTCCTCTGGCAGCTGTCTGTGTCACGCTGGCGCCTCAGGAGCACTGCTGTCCTCTCTGCCCGTGCCCGCCATGCCGAGTTGGGAAGATGGGGATGTGTGCAGTGCCCAGAGGGCGAGTGCAGTGGGAGCGACTGATCCGCGCTGTCAGGGTGAAGAGAAGCAGTGTGGTTCTTCACAGGGGCACAGGCCAGGGCGTTTTTGAGCTCAGCCTGCTCATAAAGGGTGAGGGTGCTGATGCTGAAAGTCCCATCGGGATTGGTTATAGCACGAGCTGCTCTGGTTTACAAACACAGAGGCATTCTTCTGGTAAACTGCTGCAAGGTGGAAAAGATGAGGACACTTGGCAATATTCCTGCTGTTCTGAAATTGGCATCTGTTCAGAGGAATTGATTCTAGATGTTAAGGTGCATTTAATCTTAGCAAGTAGGAAATCTTTTGTTGAACCTCAAAGTGCTTTTTCTCAAGCAAACAAAGGCACTATTAGTTCAAGGTCTCCTTAATGTTTGTAGATGACAAACTTTCTTGCCTTGGTATCTGTTTTCTTCTGGTCTCTGTCTCCTCTGAATCTGTCTCCCTGTGCTTCCCTGTGTGTCCACTGTCAAGAGGTCTCTCTCTTCAAAGGATGCTAGAAAATCAGTCTCTGTGCCAGCCACTTGTGCTGCAGAACATCTGCTTTCTTGTTGTTGTTCCTGTTCCTGTTCTTGTTAGCCATCTGTCCACAAAGGGAGGGCTCAGAGCCCCAGGCAGTGGGACTGCCTTTTGTATCCCCTAGAAAGCGGGATCTCTCTTTCAAGTGAGCATTTTGCATTTTGTTTCCCCCAGGGAGAATGGGGAAGATGGAAAATCTCATGATGAAATACACTAATCTGGAATATATTGGCAGAGGGTGAGTCCAAGCAATGTTAATTTTACAAAACTATGCACCAGGTTTTTTGCTGGTGGAATAGCTATCATGTGTGAATTCAGACAAGCTACCAACGTGTTCAGACACTGGGCTTAGATTGTCAGTGTTGATCAGAATTTGTAAATGTGGTCAGAAGGCATTGTCAAAGACATCTCCATGTTTCCAGCGTCCCGCAGATCTTAGGCATTTACAGCTGAGATCTCCTGTGTGGGTTGGCTTTCACTGCAAGATCTAAATGACTTCTCCTTTCTTTGCTGCTATTTTGTTTCTAGGACTTTTGGAGATGTTTGTAAAGCACTCGACACTGCCACAGGAGGAGAGGTAAATGTCAACAGCTGCCGCAGACTCTGCTGCACTCGAGGGCTTTGCCCTCTGCTGTGAGCTGTAGCTGGAGCTTTGGGTAGAGCTGTGCTGAAAAGGCACAAGAAGCACAGACTGGTGCCAGCCTGCAAAATACATTTGGGGCTTTGTCCTTCTCAGCTGCCAGAAGGAAGGCACGGAGGGCAGCAGTTCCTTTCAGAGAAGGACGCGCTCACTCGCTCTCCATGGCTAAAACAAAGGTGGTGCCTTAGAGCACCTCACTGCCCTTTGGGGCTACAGCTTCAGAGTCCTGAATTCTCATTTCTGGCTGCCAGCCAATCCATCTGAAAGTTCCTGGTAGTTCCTTAGCCACCTGCAGTGCTGCACTTGGGAGCTGCACGTAGGGAGAGATCTGCAAGGCGTCCCTAAAAGCCCTAAGCCCTGCCCATAGCCCAGGATGTATCCACAGAATATTAGCGCCTGGATTACTTCTTCTGAATCCCATCCAAAGCAGCAGAGAGTGTGGTCAGAGCTTTGTGGGTGATGGTTGAGACATAATTGTTACCAAATGGTCAAGGAAAAATGTCAGTGGCCCCACGTGTCCTGTAACTGGCCCCCAAGGCAGCAGAGACATGGGCTGTTGGGATGTCTGCTCCCATTAAAAAGTCTAATCACAAGGCAGTTTGGTGCAGTTTGGCTGAGTCATCCAAAATCACTTACTCCATGTGAGAAGTTGTTCTCATAAAACCAATTTTTACTGTTACTGATTTTCAACATCATTTTAGGTGGCCATAAAGAAAATAAATCTTCAAGAACTGATCAGAAGGAAAGTAACCTTTAAGGAACTCATGGTCATGAAAATTAATAAGCACCTAAACATTGTGAATTATTTAAAGAGGTGAGTGGTTGTTGTTTTATCCCTGCAGCGTTTGTTTACAGACTACATTTGTTTACAGTTAAAAACCCACTTTGGTCACCGGCAGAAAATAGAGCTGTTAATTATTGGTTAATTATTATTGCTCTATTATCTCCAGTGGATGGAAAGAGAGTGCATTTTGTCTGCATTAATTTACCCTGGCAAACACAGTTTGAAAATTTTTCAAAACATGGGTCAGCCCTACTTTACCAATTCAATACCCTGTACGTTCACTGACTCCACATTCTTTTGAGGCTCAATTTTTTCAAATTTTTCTCAGCACCTTTTAAGTTCTGATAAACCATCTATAGAGGATTTCCCTTGGATTGTTGTCCCTTTTCCATTGCTGTGCATGCCAGGAAGACTAGGTGTTTATTTCCAGAAATAGCATGTGTGACAGGTTTTTTATCTGGGCTTTTACTAAACTGCACTTTTTGCTTGCTGGCCATCTAAGCCATCTCCTTTTTCACAGCTGTGCCTTTCTCCTTGAGACTGCGCAGACTGTAAACAATGCACAGCCAAGAGGGAATGTCTATTCCTTTTATTCTGTCCTCATCACAAAGGCACCTGGAAACAACCCTTGTTGTTTCCAAAGAGCAACGAAGCCATGCATGTTTATCTCCATGCCCTTGTTTCCTTCTTTCAGCTACCTTCTGGGTGATGAACTCTGGCTGGTTATGGAGTACATGGATGGAGGTGCCCTGAGCGATGTCATCAATGAGACTCACATGTCTGAAAGAGAGATTGCAGCCGTCAGTCGGGAGGTCAGCAATACCATCTGTGCTGCCGAGGGCTTGGGCAGGATTGTCTGGGAAACAGGGGCTTGGAACTGGGGTGATTTCATGCATAATGCTTTGTTTGTGTGTTGCTGCTATGCTAGGGGCAAGCAAAAGCATCTCAAGTGAAATGCCTACCAGTGCCCCTGCACTCACTGTACTGTGTTTCCTCTACTCTTATCTCCTGCTGTTGTATGCTGGCTCTGTCTCATATTTGTATTTGCTGTTCCCCACCTTGCCTCTCTAAACCTTTACCTCGAGCCTGTCTGCACTGCATTTCTTGCCTGTAAAAGCAAAGGTGCTGGGGGCAGGATTTGAAACTAATGGCAAGGAGAAAGACACTAATTTCTCACAGTCCTCAACTGAAAAGTATAGTAGTCACACAAATTAGTATTTGTTTCAAGAAGGTGACTGATGTGATACTTCCAAGTGTGTGCTGAGGAGAGCAATAAAACCTTTGTCATGCAGCCTCCCACCCAAAAGTGATCCACGCTGCAGGGGCTTTTTATTTCTTGGCAAACCCTTGTCTGGAGAGAGCACATCCCCTGCAGCAGCAGTCATCCTGGCTGGTTTGCAGGGGACAGTCTACAACAGCAGGTGCTGTTGCTCTTTCTAAGCTTTCCTTAGAAAGGTCCTGCTCTGCAAGTGTTGCAGCAGCAAGCTCTTTCCTCTCAGTGGCACTGTCTTCTGCCATTACTCCCCATTCCCCTGGGGAAAGGGAATCTTTTAGAGCTGTTTCCTTTCTTTTGTGATGAAATCACATCACTTAGTTTTGCTCTCCTGTTTCTGTTTTCTCTCTCAGTGCCTGCGAGGACTGGATTTTCTTCACTCAAACCACATGATCCACCGAGGTCTGAAGAGCTGCAACATCCTTCTCAGAACCGACGGCTCTGTCAAGCTGGGTCAGTGTATTCTTGGTCAGGTGCAGCATTCCAGGGATGTGGGTGTGGGGCTGCTTGGAGTGACTCCCAGCTCCCCAGAAATGGTGCTGGTGACAGTGCAGGGACCCCTCTGTGAGCTGGTGACATGGTTGCAATGTGCACAGAGGTATGACAAGGAACCACAAGCAGTCAACAGTGGCATTGGTTTGTGTGTGTCCTTTCAAGAGGGAGGGAGCTACAAGTCTAAAGCTTCAGATAAAAAGGCTACTGATGGAGGTAGTGTAAAAAAATGATGAGGTTTTTTTGAAATGGAAAATTCCTTATTTCCTTGTGTTATAAATAAAAAATGAAAAATAGCCAATTTTGATAAAAAAATTAAAAATAAAATTTATTTCGCGACCGTAATACATTCCCGACAGCCACCAATCAATCGGACAGCGTACCACCCCCGGGAGGTGAGCCGGGTGGACGTGAGATTGGTCTCGCTAGCACCAAATTCTCCTCGTCCACACTGGCTGCTCCGAGTTAGCAGTTCTTATACGATTTATTTTGCCCGCGGCAGAGTCTCTTTCTCTCCTTCTAAGTTCTGCATATTCAAGTTGGTTTCATTCTTCGGTTCGGGCTGCACAAAATCTTCGTCTGGGAATAGAATAATACGTTTCCCCGATTCCCGGAATCTGGCATTCAGATGGAAAGGTGTTGATGGCTTTGGCCATCTCAGATAGGTACCTCGTCCAGGCCATCCACGCTTGGGCGTCACTGGGTGCATGCTTCTGTGAATGCCCATCTCCTGTGCAGCCCAGGTTGTATTTCGCATGTAAATGTGGTGACGCCACTCTGCCCATCTGCCGTAGTTTCGCCGTCCTGGGGAAGATGTGTACCGGCCGTTTATTTTACACATATATATTTCATACATCTTTTATTTCTACAAATTACTAACCATATTTCTAACACTTGGCTAAAGCCCTGAGGAAATAGAGCAGGGACAGATTTCCAGCAGATGACACAGTGCATTCTTAGACTGAGAGTGGGAAATTTTTTTGCTTAGTTTCCTAAATGGAGCTGGCTTTGATGGTTTGTTGTTTTCTCCACAGCTGACTTTGGCCTCTTTGCTCAGCTCACTCCTGAGCAGAGTAGACAGAGCTCCGTGGCCAGCACTTCTGGGTGGATGGCGCCTGAAGTGGTGACAGGTCAACCATATGGCCCCAAAGTGGACATATGGTCTTTTGGAATTGTGGGCATTGAAATGGTGGAACGAGAAGCTCCTTACTGGAAAGAAACTTCTGGCATGGTAAGGAGCAAATGCTCACTGATCCCTCTGTCTTTCTCACCTGTCCCATGCCCTGCGTGCCATTGGACAAAATCCCGTTGCCAAAATCTGCTGGAACTACTTCCACCATCCCCTTGTAAAAATGTCCCTGCAGCACATCAGAATCTGCTGTAGCTTTGGTTGCATCAGAAGGGAAGTGGCAGTTCAGAAACCTAAGCAGTTCAGACACCTAACCAGTTCAGGAACTTGCCATTTAGGCCTCCAGCCATGCCTGGCATTTCTCATTTGCTTTTTGAACAGTGTTGGAGCTCTGTCTCTGAAGGAAAAAAAATTTTCAGTGGAATGGTTGGATGTGTGATAAATATCCTTCAAAATGGAGGTTCAATCATCCTAGTTTCAATTATATAGAAAAAGAAAAAAGGAGATTGAAAAGGAAGAGAAAATGGATAAGAAAAAAAGGAAAAGGAAGAGAAAAAAAGAAATGAAAAAGAAAAAGAAAAAGAAAAAGAAAAAGAAAAAGAAAAAGAAAAAGAAAAAGAAAAAGAAAAAGAAAAAGAAAAAGATGAGAAAAAAACACCAAAGCAATGCCCAAGCAGTTCTGCTTGCTTTTCTCTTTATTAACCAAAGCACATCAATTTTCCTCCATTCTGTCGTGTCTTTTCCAAGTCCTGCAGGTCTTCAAAACTTTCAGGCTTTCAAATGGGCTGCCCCTGCTGGGAAGGAAGGTGCCATCCAGCACAGGAGGGGCAGGGCATGGAAAGGTAGACACTGCTCTGTCTCCCTGTGGAAATCAACACAGTGCCTGTTGTTCAAAGACAGGGACCAATGTGAGGCTTTGGAGTTTCCTGAAAGGAAGAAACTCCAAGGACAGAAAGCACCATTTCTAGAGCACTGGCAGGGCAAAAATCCCAGCAAGATGAAGATACCTAGATAAATGGATGAGTGGGAGTCTGGGCCAGGTTTGCCTGTGATGGCAAGGTCCTGCACATAAAGATGAAGGTGCAGATGGTCCATCTTTCTGGATCTTTCTAGGAGACCTGTGAATCCTGTGAAGCACTGAGTTTGGAAATTCATGGTTCATTGACTTCTGTTGATTTTCTTTTTTCCTTGGTGCAGCATCCATTTGTAAGATTTGCTGAGCCTGCATCCAGCCTGGTGCCCCTGATTGTTGCAGTGAAGAAGAGGAAGGAGACATTACAAGACATCAGCACCACTTAGTTCTCAACCAGCTTAGACAGGATTGTAGGTTAGGATAAGGGTAAGGTTTAGGGTTAGGCTTAGGTTTAGGCTTAGGCTTAGGCTTAGGCTTAGATTTAGGCGTAAGTTTAGGCTTAGTTTTAGGCTTAGGCTTAGGTTTAGGTTTAGGCTTAGGCTGAGGCTTAGGCTTAGGTTTAGGACTAGGTTTAGGACTACGGTTATGGTTAGAGTTAGTGTTATGACTAGGTTTAGGTTTAGGTTTAGTGTTAGGGTTACAACTAGTCCTAGGGGTTTAGCGTTAGGGTATGATTGCCTAATAGGTCTCCCAAGTAGGATTTGAAATTAATAAAATATTTCAAACCACAACTCTCCTTGTAATTTCCTTCCTTCTCACTCTGTGAACAAGCTCATGATTTCCTTGTAAATTGTCTGTTGTTTCTTAAAGGTGGAAGTCACCCCTACAGTGTCTTTGGCATGTTGTGAAATTGGGGTATGCTCATCTTCATTCATGCACTCCATGCTGCTTTTGGAATATGACCCACTTGTCTGGTTTTGGTCAGCTGTGGTACCTCTATTTGAGGTAGAAATGGCAATGGCGTTTGCATGAAAAAACAAAGGAGAAATGGGACAGCCCAAATACTCTATGTGGATACAGGCTCTCTGCTGTGACTCAAGAGCATTCGAGATCCTGCCACTTGGATTTGTATCCCCAAGTGCAATCTCTTTGGCAGAAGGAGAGCCTTGCTCAAGTGAGCAAGCAGAAGGATCAGAGAGGGGGCTCTGAAAGGTCTCCTCTGGTGCAGAGCTGGCAGCGCCTGTGAGGTGAGAGCGGGCCCGGCCTTGGCCGGGGTGCAGCCCCAGCAGAGGCCTGGCAGAGCCCGGAGCAGCCTGAGCCTGGGCAGAGGCAGGCTGGAAGGAGGCCCTTTTGGAGCTGCAGGAGGCAGCAGCCGGGCCCTGGGTGCCTCTTGCTGGCAGCGGGCGAATCCTCCGCTCTCAGAGCCCAGGTGGCAGCTGGCTGCTCCCGAGGGGAAGCGTAGCCGTGCTGGGCACAGCCCAGACTGGAGGCATTGGCCGTCTGGAGCCTGCCCAGGAGCAGAGAAAGGCCAGGGGCAGCCCAGGGCCGGTGGCCTGGCTGAGGATTCCTACTCTTCTGCCGGCTGCCCTGTGACTCCTGGCAAAGGGCAGCAGTGTGTGCAGCACTCTGGGCAGCGGCGCAGGGAGCTGGGCTGCTGGGCAGGCTGGAGCACAGGGCAGCGTCCTTCCGGCACGGCACTTCTGCCAGGGCAACCCAGGCCAGCCTGAGGCACTGACAGCTTGGCAGCTCACATCTGCAGGGGCCAGTGCCTCCCACAGCTCTGCCAGGAAGCGCCTGCAGGCCTGCAATTCTGCCCTGAGCCACAGCAAAGGTGTGAAATGCAGAGTGTTCTGCAGAAATATTCAGGGCCACCAGGCCAGCCTGCTTTGTGCTCTCTGGAGCACAGCAAGCACTGTGCAATGCCTCTCTGAGCTGCTCGGAGAGAGGTGTTAGGAACAAACAAACTCTTACCATTTAGTAAGTTACCATTAAGTGGAGACAAAGTCATTAAAGCAAACGAGAACCTTCTTCTTAGTAAGGATTCAACTGAGCCCGCTGTGTATCTCTGTCTCCTGAGAGCTGAACATGCACACACACCAACACAATGCTGCTTTTGATTGCTTTTCACAGCCTTGGGTGATCCCTGTCCCCTTCCCCTTTGGCTGGGTGCTAGGCAACTTAGATTCTCTCCTGACAGCCTACTTTTCTGTCCCCTCTCCTCTTCTCCTACTTCTCTTTTATTCTGGTGTTCAGCCCTGCCCCTTTTCCAGCTCACAGCAACACCCAAGAAATTAACTGGAACAAATGCAAACCAGAACTAACACCACCTAGCACCAACAGCTTTCATTCTTTTTTCTAATAACCTTTTGGCTGCAGCAAAACATTATCTCCTAGCTCCCTGAGGGAATCACGAGCCTAATTTCAACATGTTTTTGGGATGATGATGCATCTTCAGTGAATAGGTTTTCTTTTGGGAAGGGTATAAGGACATGAGTTCAAGGCTGCAGGACAAACCAGTTTTTGTTAGTTAGAAATTTTTGTCATGACCTTCCCATGCATAGTTTTTTAACCTTTCTGTAATATCAAATGACCTCAGTTCTGTGATTATTACATCTGCAAAGGCCAAGAGTGTTGAAACACACAGACCCTGGGGGAGGCATCAGGGTATATTTATTGTAGCAGCTTCTCCCTGTAAATAACCCCCTGCCAGGCTCAACTTGAGAGAAATTCTCAAATAATAGCCAACCATCAGCTTCTTTTTGGGTGGGACGAGGAACACCCATTAGCCCACTCCAGCACTGGAAATATTTCAATGCAATGAAGAAGCAGTGCCTACAGGAGAGAGACTCTTTGGCTCTGGGCTCTCTCTGGCACTTATGCTGCAAGGACATTCCCCTCTAGAGCATTCCCACCCACAGCAGCCCACAGGGGCTGGGGGGCAGAGGCATAGGCTGGGGGTGCTCCCCTCTGGCCAGCCCTGCGGGAAGTAGGCATGGGAAAGGCCGAAACCCAGCCAAGTGCTGCTTCTGGAGGTGCTGGGAGCAGCCAGGGAGGCGGCACCAAACGGACACATCTGAAGGTCTCTTCTGCCCCGGATGAATCCGGGACTCAGGAATTGCTCTGGGCCAGGTGCAGCACCTGGCACTTGGCCTTGTGGGACCTCATGAAGCTGTCAGATGAGGTTGTCTCCCACTTCTCAAGCTTGTCCAGGTTCCTGTGCATGGCCATATCCTGCCATGGTGCCCCTGCCCGTCTCAGCTCCCCCATCCCCTGCAAACGTGCTGAGGGGGAGATTGATCCACTGCCTGTGCCATTGGGGAAGCCACAAAAGAGCCCCAGGGCCAAGGCAGAGCCCTGAGGGACACCCCCCATCCCCAGCCTGCAGCTGCACATGGAGCCACTGCCCACAAGTCCCTGGCTGTGTCCATCTGGCCAATGGCTGGTGCCCAGAGTAGCCCACTCTCCAAAGCCAGGGCTCTGCAGGGGGCACGTCAGGCTGTCAAGTGGGACCATGACACAGTGGGCACACTGTGGGACTGCGGGAGGGGCCTGGGCACACCAAGGACTACAAGTGCCCAAGTCCAGGGGCTCCTCCATTCAGTTTCCAGGGGGCTCCGCTGTGGATGGGGTGCTGGGTGTGGCCCTTTGTGACACAGGGCCCTTGATGATGCGGGACATGACGGTGCCCACAGACCATTGTGATATCAGAGGGCCCCACCATAGCTGGGGGTATATAAGGGGTGCAGAGCTCTGGGGTGCCCAGTCCCGTGAGAGCCACTCTTGCAGAAGGAAGCGGCTCCCGGGATCTGTGCGTGCTACAGGACTGCAGAAATGGAAGCGAACAAGACAAACCTCAACTGCTTTCCGTCACCCAGCCCCCTGCCCAGCTGGGGGCAAGACAAGGCCCTCAGCGGGCACCTGGTGGGGGCAGTGGGTGCCTCAGCCTGGCCACAGTCAGGCACTGAGGAGGAGGAGAGGCCCTTTGTCATCATGGAAGAAGAGAACAAACCTGACACAGATGACAAGTGGGGAGACACTGGGGCTCGAGAGTATCGCCTTTGGGAAGGAGCGACAGGCTGTGAATTGTACCAGTTGGTACAAGTAATGGCAGCGAAGGCAGCATCGTCACGCAGAGCTGGGAGTCCTCAAGAGTTGCACCAGTGGGAGGGGGCTGTGAGGGCGGCCTGGGGAGACAGGGCACAGCAAGAGCTGTACCAGCTGGCTCAGAGAGAGAGTGAGGACTGGACCTCAGCTGGGGATGATGAAGACTGGGAATACTACCCCCAGACTGAGCTTTCCCCAGAATATCAAGGTGAGGCAGAGCCAGAGCTGTCCCAAGGAAAGGTCAGCAGCTCTTCCGAGTGGGAAGACTGTAGCGAGCCAGAGCTCAAAGCCCTCCAAGACGTTTCCACGGAGAAAGACAACAGCAGCGGCGCAGACCTCACCCAGGACAGCCATGAAAGCATGAGCAACTTTAGCTGCAGGCCCACTCCCTTCCTGAGGGAGGACTACGAGGACGACTGGGACGAAGTCAGCGTCCTCGAGTCGTATGAAGCAGAAGGCAGCGCCCAAAGGCTGTCACCTTCTGAGGCAGACGAGCTGCCAGTGCCCTTCCCTCTGGAGGCCTGGGTTGAGAGCCAGGCACCGGAGTCACCGTGCACCTCGCTTCCCTCCCTGTACAGCGAAGCCTCCGAGGGCCAGCAGGGCTCCGAGGCAGGGCCGCAGAGCCCGGAGCCTGCCCCGCTCAGCCCTCTCGAGGCCTCAGCTCCCCAGCCGGGAGCGCAGGCCCCCAGGCAGCAGCCGGCTGCCCTCAGCAAGCGGCCCGGCCGCCTCAGGCGGGCGCTGCGGGCGCTGCGGGCGCTGTTCCGCTGCCGCTGCCTGGCGCCCCAGCCGCAGGAGTAGCGCCCGCGCCTGCCCAGCCCAGGGCTGCAGATGGCGGCCGGCCCGGGGCCCAGGGAGCCCTGGACATGGCCCCGCAGCCTCAGCTGCCCCGGCAGCCCTGGAGCGGCCCGGGGGCATCTCCCCAACACCCACAGTCACCACAGTGGCCAGCCCCACACAGCACGCGTGGGACACGACTGGAGCCAGGGCGCTCAGCAGTGAATCCCACAGAGTCATCAAGGTGGGAAGAGACCCTGACGGTCATCCAGGGCCACTGGCACCCTGGCAGCACCACCATCACCGCAAAACCACGTCCCCAAGGGCCACATCTGCACAACTCTTCAACGCCTCAGAGACAGTGGCTCCTCCACCTCCCTGGGCAGCTTCTTCCAATGCCCCTCTGTCAGAGAAAAATTGCTTCAGATATTGAATCGGAACCTCCCCTGGAAATCAATGGCCATTTCCTCTCACCCTGAAAGGACTCCATGCTGGTCTTTTGGGATTGTATCCCTGAAGAATGGCACAGATGAGAGGTGTTGCTCCATGGATGTGACTGCAGGACTTGGACTGATACCATTATTCCCATTTAAGAAATAGTTTAAGAGTTTAATAAATAGTAGTAGTAAAAAAAAAAAAAAGGGGGATAAGAAGATGAAGAAGAAGTAGTAGTAGTAGATAAGAGGAAGACAAAGGAGCAGGATAAAAATAATAAGTTTAATAAGAAGAATGAGAATAGGAATAAGAAGATGAAGATGAAAAAAAAGTAATTAATATAAGAATATTAAAACATAAGAATTATAGTAAGCATAAGAAGTGAATAAGATTAATTAGAATGAGAATAAGAAGAATATTATAAAGAAGATGAAGAAGAAGAAAGAAGAGTAGCATTTAAGAAGAAGGGGAAGAAGAAAGAAGGGAAAGAAGAAGGAATAGTAATAAGAATATGAAATAAAAATATACATCCGCACATCTTCTAGAATCTCAGAAGGCAGGAGAGGACTTCAAAAAGTATCTACTTCCAACTGATCATCTTCTCAGCTCTCGCTCTCCAAGACCTCTTTCTTATTTCTAGCTCCCTAACTCCCATTTCTTGTTCAATAAAATCCATGTCAAATAAAATCTGGTTTTGTTCTCCTATGGTCTCATTTGTGCCTTCACTGGGGGACAGACACCTCTCCCTCATGGCATCTTAACCCTGGATGGAACCACGGGCAGGGTCCCTTCCAGCCACAAGCCTTCCAGAATTCAGGGACTCCCTTCCCTTCTTCCTTCTGCTTCCAGCTGGAGAATGTGCAGCAAAGCCACCTTTCCTTTGCTGTCTGCTCGGGGAGCCCCCTGCTGCTGGAGCTTGACTCTGCCAAAATGCACAGACCCACCTGGGGATGCTGCTGTCAGCCCCTATGCTCTGCAGAACCTCTTCTACCCATTTCAGTCTTCAATATTAAACACTAAGCAAAAGCAAATGTGCCAGATACTGCAAAGGCCATCTCTTGCAATTTCTCCTTGGCTGACGTTTGTGCAGGTGCTTCATCCTGGTGGAGGGGAGGCTGTTGCTGAGTATTCTTCCTCCTGAGCCCCTCAAGTGACAGGAATTTCAGTCGGGTTCACAGCTGTTCACAGCTACCAAATCGGCTGTCACAGACCTGACAAAGTATTGGGGCAGGACACAGCAAGTTTCACACAAAAGACATTACAATCTCACAACATAAGAAGCCACATATGGACAAAAAAAAAAAAAAAAATCAAATTTAAACACTGTAATGAGCTTTAAAATAACAAGGTTGCAACAGCTGCTCATTTAATGAAATAGCAGCAAACTTGCACATTTTCAAGTGTCTATTTAATCATAACACAGGTTCATCCTCACCACCATCCACTAGATTTCCACAGACATATTGCAGCTTCCTGCAAACGTCATCTAATCACTTCCTCCTCAATCCCAATTAATTTGCCATAGCAAAGCACGAGGAAGCTGTGGCTGCTGCTTTGTTTGCTGAAGTTCAAATGTATCCAACTCTGCCCATGGTTACAGGTGTTGTTTGTCACTGAATTACAGAACCAGGGACTGGGTTAGGGGGACCTTAAAGCCCATCCCGTGCCACCCCTGTCATGGAAGGGACACCTTCCACTGTCCCAGGTTGCTCCAAGCCCCATCCAAACTGGCCTTGGACACTGCCAGGGATCCAGGGGTAGCCACAGCTTCTCTGGACAAAGCATAAGGAAAGTGGTTGTGCTTCTCCACAGATGTAAGTCAACCACAGTGGCAATAAAACCCTGGGCATAAGGATGTACTTAAAAACATCAGAGATGGTCCTTGTGCTTTTATAGGTAAAAGAAATCAAATGTTATATGAAAACAGTTGAAGGAGTGTAGGGGGATGCCCCCAGTGAGAGAGGGACAAACTAGCCTTTGTCCCCCAAAAAAGGAAGGAAGCCCAGAAGTTTCTCCCAACGATCAGGTGAAAAGACACCTTATAGGACCCCAGAGACTTCACTAAAACCTTGGGGTCACCTAATTGGATGGAAGCCAAAAGGTCCTGCCTGGGCCATAAGGTAGAAAAGGAGAGGACAAAGAAACCACGAGGCTTTTGTGAAGGTGTTTTTACCAGGGGCAAACCACTGTACCTGGATCGGGTTTTCTGTTTATTGTTTTTCCTTTTATTAAACCTTTTTGTTTCTAACACTGCAGCAGAAGCCATCCTGCTCATTATTTGCCTCCAAAGGTAATAGCTAAGCTATCCTTGGGTGTATTAAGTTCCCTTTTAAGGGCTCATAAAACCCTGGCCCGATAAAACAGAACTTAATAAACAGTCAGGACTTTAATGCGTTCAGAAAGGCCTTTCATGAATGTTAGGCAAGAGGACAGGAATTAGAAAATACCTTCAGCCAAGTAAAACTGGCTCCATTCACTGAAACGATAGTAACCATTGGCTTTTTGTTGCCTCTGTGCTCTTACAATACTGTCCAGAATGACCATGTTCAGAGAAAGTGAACACAGAGCGGGGGGGGGGGGGAAAAAAGAATTATTGACAGCAGTTCTACAACCCTCCTTTTACTTTGATGCTCTATTTAAATATTCTGGCTGTTTCAAGGGCTTGGTAAAACTGGCTTTTGTAGACTGAACACAAAAAACAAACAGGAGAAAAATGCAGCATTTTCCCTCCTCAGCCAGAATACAGTCAAAGCACAGTGGTTAAGCAAAAGCATAGTAAGTTAATTACCAAGTATACAGCTGCTGCTACCTGGCAGAAAGCAAAGGAAAAAAAACATCCTATCAGTCATCAAATGCAGTTCCTAAATCTGGAAAAGCCTTACAAAAATAAACTTCCACGAAGAAGGGACCAGCTTCAGAGAAAAAAAGAATGATGCAGATAATAAAGATCATTATTTCAGAACAAAAAACTATTTCCAGTTTGAAAGGAAAAACAATTGTTGGCAAGGCAACTACTAAATATGTCATCTAGTTAAAAACAGCTTCTCTTCTTGTGGTTTGTTGGGGCAGAATGAGCAAAGAGATCTTCTACCAGATTCTTTTTTGATACCAAACACTGAAAGGGGGTGGGAAGGAGTCATTTCTAACCCCAATTTAGAACAACTTTATTCCTCTGCATGATCATCAGCACTTCTTATATCCACTGTCAACACATACAGAGGTCCAGATATTGACTAAGAACTCAGGGTAAGTTTTATGTCCTGCTTGAAACAGGCATGATAATCCTGACTCCCCAGTTTTGCAGACACACAGGGATATAAATACACAACTGTTGATGCTTTGGCAGAACTCCCATTTTGCAAAGCCCTTACTTGTGTAGTTTCTCATATATTTTAGAAAACAGCAAATGAGTCTCTAAATTACTAGTAGCAAAACAAGAGAATTTGTAGTAAGCATTGCTTGAAATTTTTATTTTTCAGTTTTGTGGCTAACTTTAAAGTTTCCCTGAGTTCTTTTGGGAGTTCTTTCTTGCACTCATGCATGGCTACTGCTGAAATTTTATTACATTGGCCAATACATTTCAAGATATTTAATTTTAAAATTAAATTTAAAAAGAGAGGAGCTGTAAACTTCAAATCAGTGAGCTGTTGGGGGAGAAGGGTGTTGTGAGCTTTCTGTGTGTTGGGTGCCAGAGGAAGCAAGTTCTGACCCACCTGTACTCACACGCTAAATAAGCACTGACTGACACAAGAGACACTGCTGCCCACACATTCCCCCACCAAACTCAGGAAGCCAAAACTGCATTTCCTTCAGTTCTCCAAATAGATTTTTTGATTCAAAATTCAAACAGCTTAATTAAAATTATTTTTGAGAAATGCATCAGCTTCACAATCTGATCCCATGAGCTGTTCCATTAGAAGCTGCAAAATATCCTGATCTCAGAAGTCTTTTTCAGCCTAAATTGTTGAGATCGGAAGAAGAAATGCGGCACTCAATATGAGTGATCAGCAAATCTCAAAACTTTATTGATAGGCACACACATTTATATTGGTGTTAATGAGGCTAATACATATTGCAAAAGACAAGCTCAATATTGGTTAGTTACTTATCAGCTAACTACGCCTACCTTAGCATTCTTGTGGCTACTATGTTGCAGCTGTTCTCATCTTTTCTTCATATTTCTAGCTAACGATACTCTCCCCCATCCTGATGTTGCACCAAGGGCACAGTGCCCTTGCCTGATTTAGACACTGACTGCTGGCTCCTATACCTGTCTCCTTCTTGCTTAACTAACGCTATTATGTCAGTGTGACCTTTGTCAGCTAGCTAACTGTCCACAAAATCCTCCACACTTCCCCTGTTTTTCTGTTGCACAAGCATGGTCTGATTAGATGTAGCAAATATCATCCTGAACATGGATGCCAGGGAGAAGAAAGAAGAAGGACAGGGCATGCCCAAATCCTTCCATCTTGGAACCCCTGACCCCCACATACAGAAATCCAAACCCCCTGTACAAGAATCAAAACCCCCCTGTACAGTGCTCCAAAATTTTTCCCTTCACCCTGTGATTGCTACTTAAATTTTGTGACCTGTAATTCTTCATATAAGGTTGGCAATTTGCTCCATGAATTAAGACTGAAGTTCCAGGGGTCTTTGCCTTCCTGCCAGGGTCTCTGAGCTCCTGTAAGGGCTTTGAGACATCCAGGGCATCCAGAGAGATGTCCTGGGTTCCGACAGCACGGGAGGCTGGCTCTGTCCAAGGGCCCATTCCACATTTCCTGCACTGCAGAACCACAAGGACTCCTGCCGCTGCCACTCCTCTGGCTCTGAGAGGAGCTAGAGCTTGCAAATTGTTCCGTGCAGAACCAAGTGCAAAGCTTTCTCTCCAAGTGGCGGCATTCATCCTGCCCCCTTTCTCAATTGTCTGGTGCCCAATAATGTCACTTGATGTTTTCCCTCCTTTGGCCAGCTGAGCTGGTCTCTCACCTCAACACTCCTTCCCTGAAACTTGGAGAAACGGGATGTTTCTCAGGGCAGCTGATGGGGACACACACACTGGGGCAGTGCACCAGCATTGCTGTAGTCAACACGTCATGCAGAATTTCTAGGTCTCTCTTCCAGCTCCCTTGAAGAAGGGGGAATGTTCATCTCTACTACTCTGGCATTCCTCTAAGGAAGGAACACCAAGAGAATTTCTTTTCCACACTAATGGCCTTCACCTTTGTTTGAATACTTAGGTGCCAGATATGGCAAAACCCAGCCACTTGTACTGCTTTCCTGCCTAAGGTTTAAGCAAAAGCAAATCTTGCTTCCTTCCCAGCCTGCATGTTACACCCAAGCCAGCCACCTGCTGAGAAAACATCTGGAACGAGGCCCACTGCAAGGCAGATACTTTGTAGGCTCCAGATCCCACCTGCACTGGCTCCAGCAGGCAAGGGCAAGCTTTGGTCACTTCCCAGAAGCAGCCTGGCCATTTCCCCCTGCCTCGCCCCCTCGCCATCCTCCACAGCCCCTGCTGACAAAGCCTTGCTAGGCAGAGCCATTTGCTGGGCTCAGTAAAAGAGTGACTTGGATTCTTCTTTGGCGCAAATACCAAAGCTGTGAGAAGTGAGAGGATCAGGTTCACAGCCGCTCTGCTTTAGCTAAGGACATTACTGGAGGCTCAGAGCCTGGTCCTTTAAAGAGAAACTGATCTGAACTCCTGGTGTCTTTGTGGTGCATGTGGATATTTCTTTTCTAGAATCAGAGAGGTTAGAAAAGTCCTCCAAGGTGCTCAAGTCCATCTGTCCCCCAAAATGAAACAAAGTTATGTTGCTGGGCAACAAAAAGGCCTCAACCCACTACTTTTATCCCAGCAAGTACAGTGAGACAAGGGCACTCCTTTAGATCCAGTGCATTGAATTCAGCAAAGCCTCCCCAGCCACTCCCAGCTGAGATGTTCAGGAATCAAAGGAGGAAGCTCCACCATGATTTCATTGGCAGTAATGGGGACACGCCTCTGGAAGTGCTGCCAGCTGAGCCAGGGGCTGGGCCTGGGGGGGACTCCTGTGCCCCCATTGCTCTCTCAGGGCAAATGCCGTGCATGCAACACCAAGGAAATGTAACGAGCACTGCCTCAGGGATTTCATACAGACAAAAAGGCAAAATGGAAGAAACTTTGGTTTAATGATAAACACAGATCGTGTCTCAACAAAGACAAAATATGAAAAGTTGAAGCATAGATACACCAATCCTGTTACATTTACTACTAAATCTAACACTACTAAACATCTTTCGTAATGCTATTTTATCTTAACTAATAAACAGCGAGATTCCTATCACGTAAAATAATAGAAGAAGAAACAATTCTAAAAACTTGAAAAACAATATTATTTCTATCTAGTCCTCTTGATCCCTAACTCTTGCTAGCCTAGGGCAAATGCAGGGCTAATTTGGCCTTTTCTTTTTGGGGAGAGGCTGTATATCCTTGCGTGGGCGATGTCTTCTCCTGTGCCTGTTCCTCTCCTTGATGGTTTCAAACTCCCTGGAAGACAGGAAACAAACCATCCATTGTTAACTCCATACACACCGAGCTCAAGTGTGTATGAAGTGCATACAAGTGTCGGGATCTCCATTTTTGAATGAATTTTTGTCTTTTCTGGCTGTGGCACATTTGTAAATCGATCAGCACCGTGAGTCTGATCTTGCTGGTTTCAACTCTTTGAAATGTCTTCCTCCTTTTGCTTGATCCTAGGTTTAATTGGATCAGCAGCATCAAAGCAAGCTTTGATGCATGTGTTCCTGCTTGTATGAACTGTGTCTTGTTGGGGCATGGCAAGGTTTCACTGGGAATGCTGGGTTTGAACGAAGCTGTTTGGGTTCCAAGTGGGCTGTAAGCTTGAGCAGGGCTGCCAGGGGCCATCCTGCAAGTGGCCTCAGCTTGCCCTGTGGTGCCTTTGGAAAGGGTCAGCGTGCTTTAGGCCAAAGGGGCAGCTGGGAGCAGAAGGAGGAGGAGCTTGCGCACCGTTGGCACTGCCCGCACGGAAAGGGGCCTCCCGCCGGCTGGGGCGGCTGGCGCGGTTGGCAGCAGGGACACTCCGCGCTGCCAGCCCGCTTGCGGCTTCTCTTCCCTGTCTCCCCAGTCTCCTTCCTGGGAGGGCTTTTCCTCCTCTTCCGTTTGCCCACAGTCTGAAAATCAAAGAATCCTTATCAGTGCTTCCTTCCTCTCAGAAAGCTGGAATTCACAGCGTCCACACCAAAATTCTATTGGCCTAAGCAAATTCTTCCAAACCCCAAAGAGCTGAGAAAAGGGCTGGATATGGCAGTGGGCTGCGGCAGGCTGCCAACCCAGCACTTGGAGGAAAATACTCCTCTTTACCACAGCTCTAAGGGGGTGGGATAAATACGTGGCTATCTCTAGTTGTACATGTCTTATTTCTACCTCTATGCCTAGCATCCTCTTATCTCTGGTTTTCCTCCTCACATGTCTAGGGCACGGCTTTTACATTCAGTCAAACTAGTGAAGACACATGGTTACCCATTTTCTGCTACCCAAAATAATCTCTCTCTCTCCCTCTCTCTGTCTCTCTCTGTGAAGCAAATTGCTCTTTGCCGGTAAGGAAAGTATTAAAGGTGCCATAGCAGCGGCAGCTCCTTCTTGGGGATACGCTGGGGTGCTACAAAAGATCCCTGAAAATCTGCAGCATCTCCATGAAGGCAGCCCGGATGGCTGATGTTATCAGGCAGAGGGGAATGAAAGGTCTGATTGGAATCTGAGGGTGCCAGCCCTTGACAAACCGATTTGTAGAGAGTCAAAGCCCATTTTGGTGGTGCTGCTGCTTTGTTGGGTCAACGTTATGCTCCAGAATTCCATATTTTAGGGCAGCAGCACAACAAAGCCTTGGGCAGCATCTGCTGCACCTTTCCCAGTACATGGGACTGTGATTGGTGTTACCAGTCACAGCTAGAAGATCTGCCTTCTGATTCCCCAGTAGGAGACAAGCCTTACCAACTTGCAGAGCAAGCCAAATAATTGTTGATTAGACACTTCTTTTAGCATGGAGTTTTCTGCCCTTTTAGCTGTCCTGGCAATATAGGCCAAATCGGTTACTAGATTAAAAGGTTGTTGGAATTTTTTAAATGCTCTGACATCAGCAACCAACTCAGGAATTTGCGGAGTTCCTTCAACAACTTGAACATCCTACTCCCACTTCTGAGTTTTCGGATCCTTCCAAGTGATAACCAATTCGTTTGATTTTCCAGAGCCATCTGTAAAAACTGTGAGGGCTTTAAGAGGAACCTTACCTTTTAGAGAATTTGGGACGAGATGGAATGTTTCTTTTAGTAGCTTGTGTTTTGGATAATGAATAGAGACTTGTTTGGGATAGCTGTCTAAAGCAAACTGAAGGTGTTCATTTGTCTGTAATAGGGATTCTAATTTGTGTAGCTGAAATGCTAGACAAATGTATGTTGGGTCACATGCTGCAGGGATTCGGAGGCGGTTCCTGCCTTAATGATTAATTGAGCTAAAAGCTCTTGAGGGATTGTAATAGTTTTTTTGGTGTGGCAAAAATACCCATTCTACAATTAACAATTGTTCTGTAGAAGACGGGTCCCACTGAAAAAGCAGTGCCTGGAAATGTGGGGATTTACCAAGAATAGCAAACTGGGAGGTTAGAGAGCGGTCAACGTGGTGTGCTTTTCGAAATGAGATAGCAGGTGCTACCTTTCGCAGCACGTCGTGGGCATCTGGAGTTAAGATGCGCTGGGAAGTCAGGTCATGGCTCCCCTTCAGTAGGCTGAACAAAGGGCACAGCTCTTCTCTCGTGAGTCCAAGCAGTGGTCGGATCCAGGTGATGGAGCCACACAACGGCTGTAAGTCCCTTAGCGTTTGAGCCTTATCTTTGATGGAGATACTTTGGGAAATAATGGCTGGCTCACTGATTAGGAATCCAAGGTATTTCCATGGGGAGGTCTACTGGGTTTTTCAGGAGCAATATCAAAACCTGCATCTTCAACTGCTGTCATAGTCTTTCTGATCACTGTGTTAAGGTAAGTCTTGGCTTGGGAGCAAATTAAAATGTCGTCCATATTTTGCCGAATTATAGCTTCAGGGAAGGCTTTCCTGATTGGAGATATAATCCCAGCCACAAACATTTGACATAAAGCAGGGGAAGTTTTCATTCCCTGTGGCAATGTGACCTAATGATATCTTTTAAAGGGTTCTTGACAGTTGATGATTGGTATGGAAAATGTGAATTTGGGAGTGCGGGACGGAGAGGGATGTTGAATAAGCAGACTTTGATATCAAGGATTGTGAGCTGCCAGTCCCTGGGAAGCACAGAAGGTGAGGGGAGGCCTGGTTGCAAGGGGCCCATGTCTTCTAAAATATCATTTACTTTCCAAAAGTCTTGTAATAACCTCCATCTGTCTTTGCCAGGTTTTTTATAAAAAGACAGGGGTCAGGGGCTAGTTGATGGTACAATGTGTCCTTTTAATAATTGTTCTCACACTAGGGCGTGGTGTGCTTCTAATTTGTCATTTGGAAGGCCCAATGATCCACCCACACAGGATCATACCCACAGGGAGGGATCATACCTTTTCCCACAGATGGACAACAGCCATATTGAGTGGTTTAGTTTTCATTTCTTTTTAATTCCCAAGTTTCATTTTTAACATTGTAATACAGCATCTCTATTCAAATCATTATACTCACCTTGGTTAATTAAATATTTATTAATTTATTTTCCCCCCATAATATCAGACAAAAGCATAGGACAAAAGCATAGGAAGAACAACAAGCAATTACAGAAATACAGTATCTTCCCTGAGAATCCCTTGGAAACCATGGTAAAACAATGGGAAGAATATCAACTTACTAAAGATAAAGACCCACAGCTCAAGATTGTGCATTGCATGTTTGAATGGCCAAAGAAGAAATTAAAACAAGGTCTTCGCTGGCCGAAGCATGGGTCTACCAGGATGTGGATTTGCAAAGTACTTTACAATTATGTCCAAAATAAATTAAATGCAGACTTGGATTGCAGTATGTGGAGGTCTGGTTTAAATATTAGAACAGCGAAAAGGAAGTAGAAACAGATAAAACAAACCAAATTCTCTCTGTAATGATCAATGATAAAGACACAACAAGGAAAACCAATCAACCAAGGTGGGACTCATTAAATTTCGTCCCCCCTACTGCACCTCCTAACGAACCAGCTGCAACTGCAGGTGAGTCATTGGAGGCTTCAACGACTCATGTAACTGAGAGGGCTGAAGAAGTTGAAAGCAGCAGTGGGACATCAGAAGAAAGGTATATTCTATCATCATCCTCCAGGCAAATTACAAATTCAGCCATGCAGGAAGTTCCATCCAATCAAGAAGGTCCAGGCTTCTTCACTTGAAGGAGAACCCTAGCAGTACAAAAATGTTCCTCCTGCTCCAGCAGTAAAGATAAAACAAAGGTGCCACCCCTCAGAGAGGTCACAATGGGGGGGGGGGGGGGGGTGCACAAGGTGGAATAGGACATGGAAATGAACCCCTCACCTCTTCAGAAGTGAGGCATTTTAAAAAGGAAATGGAGATATCATTCAGTGACCCAGTAGGTTTGTCAGAAAAAGTTTACCAGTTCTTAGGCCCTAGGATTTACCCTAGGGGCAAATGAAATTCAATAATGCAAACCCTTTTCTCTCCAGAGAAGAGAAAAGTTATTTAGACTGCAGGGATCAATATATGGGACAGAGAACATAATTTAGGAACAACTGGAGAGAAGAAATTACCGTTAACAGATGCAGAATGGAACCCTAACTCAGATGAGGGAAGAAAAAGTATAGCAGAATACAGCACCCAAATTGTAAGGGGAATAAAAGAGGCAGTCCCCAGAGTTAATAACATGAAGAAAGCCTTTGGTAGTGAACAAGAAAAAGATGAGAGCCCAACTGACTGTATAACTCGCCTAAAGAATAATATCCAATTATATTTAGAAAGAGATTTAGATAGTGAAGGAGGGAAGACAATGTTCTAGGTCCACTTTGTGTTACATTCTTGGCCTGACATAAAATGGAAATTAGAGAAATTAGATGGCCAGAAAGGAGTTTAGATGAGTTATTAGCTGAAGCACAGTAAGTTTATGCCAGGTGAAATGAAGAGAAAATGAAGACTAAAGCTAAGATGATGGCTGCTGTCCAAATTCCTAAACCAATTAGGCAGGATGGGGAGAATATTCAATTAAAGAAACCTATTTGCTTTTATTGTAAGAAAGAAGACCATATGCAATCCTGCTGTTTTAAGACATTGAGGGACTTAAGAGATTCTCCAAGCGGAGAATCAACCCTCAGAGAACTGAGGGGGTCAGGGGCGCTTCTTCTAGGGGCACAAAAACCATCTTCAAGAGCCCTTGATAAAATCAAGGATAGGACCCCTAGAACAATTAATGGAATTTTTAGTAGACACAGAAGCAGAGACAACTTGTGTAACTGAAAAACCAAATGCATGTGCCATAAGCAAAGACACTTTCAATATTTGTGCTGTTAAAGGGGAATCCTTCCCCATTCCCATCATTATGAATGTCACTATAAAGGGTAATGGACTAACCAGAAAGGGAGATTTGTTTTTCTACCTCCAGCAGGTAACAACTTACTTGGTCGGGATCTCCAGATACCTTTGAAAGTTGGAGTAGTTCCACAAGAAGGAAGGATGAAGGTCAAATTGTTTACTTTATCCACACAAGATGAACAGCTGATTATTCCCACAGTGTAGGCCCGAACAGGTAGCCAGGATAAAATGAACTTTACGCCCATTCTAATTAATCTCCTTCCAGGCATTAAACCAGCAAAAGTACCCCAGCACCCCCTTACAAAGACCAAAAGGTATGGGCTAAAACCCATAATAACTGAACTGTGACATGATAATATACTAGAGCCATGTACTTCCCCATACAACATCCCATTCTTGCTATTAAAAAGCCTGACAATAGCTACAGGCTAGTTCAAGACCTACGTGAAGTAAATAAAAGAGTGCAAGCTCTGTGCCTGTTAGTACAAAACCCTTACACCTTGTTAAGTTATCACCTACGCACTCTTGGTTCTCAGTAACTGACCTGAAGGATGCATTTTGGTCATGCCCTGTAGATTCTCCTTCTAGACACCTGTTTGCCTTCACCTGGGAAGATCCAGACACTGGAAGGAAACAGCAGCTCACCTGGACCTGGCGACCGCAAGGGTACATGGAGTCTCCCACACTCTTCGGTCAGGCCTTGAAGAGCCTGTTCATTTCCTTTTCTCCACCCTCAGGAATACAAGTAACACAGTATGTAGACGACATACTACTCTCCAGAGAGCAAGAATCCACTGTAAAATTAGGCACCATTCAATTACTGAACCTTCTAGGAGAGAATGGACTAAGATATCTAAATCCAAATTACAATTTGTTAAACCAGAAGTAAAATATTTCACACATGTAATTGGTCATGGTACCAGAAAACTGAGTACTGAAAGGATAGAAGGAATTTTAATTTTACAACCTCCACAAAAAAAGAGCGAGGTTAGACAATTATTAGGCTTAAGGAGGTATTGTAGAATATGGATTGATGAATACACACAAAGTGTCACAATTTTATATGAAAAATTAACTACATCAGAACCTATTAATTGGACCCAAGAGGATAATAAAAACTTAGACAATTTAAAGCAAAAGATGATTCAGACCCCAGTTCTCTTTCTTCCTTCACTAGAAGAAGATTTTCACCTATATATTAAACCTATATAGGAATTACTTACAGGGTCTTGGCCCAAGAGTGGTCAGGATTTCATAAACCTGTAGCCTACTTGTCCATATTGATGGTCCCTGTGTCCCAAGGATGGCAAACATGCATCCAATCAATCGCTGCAGCAGCCATCCTAGTAACAGCCAGCCAAAAACTTATATTTGAGAGAAATCTGATAGAATACACACCACACACCATCCAAACCATTCTTAAACAACGAGCAGCCGAATGGCTAACAGACTCTCATATTACACAATATGGGAGCACCCTCATCCATTCCACAAATGTAACCCTGAAAACAACCACCCACACCAATCCCACACAGTTCCTATGTGGAATTCCCCAAAAACAAGATCTCATGCACAACTGCATAGTTTTTATAAACCCGCAAACAAAAATTCAAGAAGACCTCCTAGAGAGCCCATTAGATGAAGGAGAAATCCTGTTCATCGACGGATCATCTAGAGTAGTAAATGGAAAGAGGTGCTCTGGATACTCCATCAGAGATGGAAAAGAACTGTACAGGTTAGAAAAGGAAAACTACCACCTTCTTGGTCTACCCAGGTGTGTGAATTAGATGCTTTGGAAAAAGCATTGCACAGACTAGACAGAGCTATTGGAACCATTTATACTGACTCTAAATATGCATATGGAGTATTCCACACCTTCGGGAAAAGCTGGGCTGAAAGAGGGTTTCTCAGATCTAAGGGCAAAGACATTTTACACAAAGAACTTATATTAAAAATTCTAGAGGCACTTAAGTTACCGAAAGAAATTGCAATGGTACATGTTCCAGGTCATCAAAAGGGAACTCTGGAGAAACCAGAGGAAACATCCTAGCAGACCATGCTGCAAAGGAGGCTGCTTTTGAGGGGAAATAAAGGTATACAGATTTTATCCAAGAGACACACCCGAGAGTACACTGGACAACACTCTTCCCATCCCTGTTTTTAAAGACAATGAAAAACAGAAACTCATATCACTAGGTGGAAAGGAAGATTCTGAGGGACGGTGGCATCTTCCTGATGGCCACCAAATGTTAAATAAAGAGCTCACTCGAGAAATTTTACAGAACCTCCACCAATCCACACACTGGGGATCTAAAGCTTTAGCAGATCACTTTCTTCAAAATTTTGGATGTCGGGGAATTGATGAATTAGCTAATCAAATTACCATAGGTTGGATAATTTGCCAAAAAGTCAATAGAAAATTAACGAGGAGAACGAGACCTGGAGGAATTGAAATTGCAATTAGACCCTTCCAAAGTATTCAAATTGATTTCACAGAAATGCCCCATGTCCAAAGATGGAAGTATTTCTTAGTGATTGTAGATCACCTTACCAATGGGGTTGAAGCATTTCCAACTGTTAATGCCACTGCTCAAACAGTAAGTAAGGTAATCCTAGAACAGATAGTCCCAAGATATGGAATTATAAATAACATTGATTCAGACCAAGGTACCCATTTTACATCATTAATATTGCAACAGTTGGCTCAACAATTTGGAATAACTTGGAAATTACATACCCCTGGCACCCTCAAAGTTTGGGAAGGGTAGAACGCATGAATCAGACTATTAGAACAACCTGGACCAAACTGATGTTAGAAATGAGGTCGACTTGGATAAAGTGCCTACCCCTTGCCCTTCTCAGAATCCAGAGCCAACCCAGAGCTGACTTAGGTTGTTCCCCATGTGAAATGTTATATGGGCTTCCCCATTTAGCCACCCCGCATCAAGTAACTGCCAAAGAGTGAGGAAATATAAATGTGCAAAGGTATATTCAAATGATTGCCCAGAATCTAAAAGACTTAAAGCAGAGAGGTCTTGTACCCCAGAACATTCCTTTAGACTTCTATTTACATAAGATATGCCCCGGAGACTAGGTACTTATTAAATGCTGGAAGGAACAATCCCTGACTCCATCAGGGGAAGGTCCTTTCCAAGTTCAACTGACCACAGAGACAGCCATCCGAGCACAGGAAAAAGGGTGCACTTCCGTCAGCCGAGTACAAGGTCCAGTAACACCACCACAAGATAACGAGAAACCTCCATGAACTACTGTCTACAACAGTCCTCCTCGGTGTTATCCCTGAAATTAATTTATCAATTGTTATTCTCTCACTGCTTTACAGCAGAGAATCTAATGGATGTTGTAGTTACTATTTAACAAGTTATTACGAATTTTCAATTCCATTTCTCCACCAGTGAAGAGTATCATTTCCCTGAGAAATTACCTTTCCTCTCCAATAACTATGTCTTTTTTTTTTTTTAATTTCCTTAGGAGAAACAACATGAATAGAACCAAGGCCAGTTCCAGGCAGGACTTTCCTGCATTTAGGTCCCTTCCTGCATCCAGGTACACTCCCATGACAACCAAGGGGTTCGAACCCAGGTCTGCACCACCTATCAGAGAGTACCACGGCACTTCAATCTTCCCATTGACCCCTAGGGAAGGGAAGGTGCGCCCTACTCCTCATACTCTCCCTCTGGATCCAGTAGATCCCCCTTGTCAGAGCCTGCGTCCGCTGCCACCAATGCTAACATACTGTGTACCTGACCAAAGGGAACTCCTACCTCATAAAACACTCATTCCAGGCACATACTTTTGTAAATCCCTTTTGTTATAATATGATGACACTGAGTAGATACTGACAATCAGGCAAAAATCAGTGGATTGGTAGAAATATTGGAAATGCAAACCAGAAAAGGAATGGAGAGTGCCCTGATCAAGAGATTTGGCTATATGTCAAATTTAATTATACAACGAAAAAGAAGGATTTGTGGAAAAGGAAAACTTATGATGTTGATTTGATTTGAGAAATTGTAATAACTGAAAGGGGGAAACAAAAGGGGGACAATCCATTAGCTACCGATAAAAATTTATTTATTGTTTTAGCAGAACAAATTAGTAAAAATCAAAATATAACCAATTGTTGGGTTTGTGGAGGCACCTTCAAATCAGAAGCCTGGCCTCAGCAAGGAGTCAGTACTGGACCCCTCAAATGACTTAAACTAAATTATTTCCCCTCCCAAACTCCAAGAGATCAAGACAATTGGCTATTGAGGGACACAGTTCTTGGAGAAGAATGTATCTGGAGAAAAGGAAAAAGATACACTGAGGATGTTGTAGAAACTACCTGTAAAAGATATTTATTAACTGAGGATCACAAGACGTGGTGGATACTGAGCGAACCAGATACCTTTTGGTCAAAGAAGAAAATCAGAAACAAGAACTGCATATTACATCCCAATGAACAACTTTATCAATGCTGGGACCCTAAAAGTCAGCCTTATTCAGTATTACCCCAAGTTTCTAAGTATTGGACCTCCACTTTTATCACGCTTTCACATTTTTGGGAGGCTCCCCAAGGTTTACACTGGAATTGTGGGCAAAGAGCATATTCTAAACTCCCTTCTCACTGGTGTGGCAATTGTACCTTAGGAGCAATACGACCTAGCCCCTTTCTACTATCAGAAGCAGCTGGAAACCAGCTAGAAGTTTGCCTAGATGATAAATTTAAGAGACAAAAAGATGTGAAATAGGGGGAATGCAACAAGGGGCAAGGAAGGGTGGCCATCAGAGAGAATTTTAGAAACTTATGGACCTGCCACTTGGGCTCAGGACGGGAGCTGGGGCTATCAAACTCCCATTTACATGCTAAATTGCAATGTTAGACTACAAGCCCTGATTCAAGTCATATCTAATCAGGCCAAGAGTGCAATTGATCTTTTCAACGCCCATCAGAAGCAAATGAAAACAGCTGTATTTCAAAACTCTTTAGCCCTAGATTATTTATTAGCCAAAGAGGGTGGAATATGTGGCAATTTCAACACATCAGACTGTTGCCTGCATAGTGATGACCATGGTGAAACTATTACTAAAATTACCCAAAACATCAGAAAGCTTACACATGTTCCAGTCTGGTTTTCCCTCACTACACCTGAAAAGTAGAAAACTATGTTCTCTGGGGAGTGGTGGAAGAAAGCCTTAATTATTTTTGAAGTTTCCTTAGTTAGCCTTCTCTTTCTCCCCTGCTTAATCCCATGTTTCATTCATCTAATTACCTCACTAGTACAAAGCATTCCCGCTATTCAAAATCTTCAAATGAGCCAACATTCTACCCCTCCTGTCAAGAGAATCATGAATCTCAACCCAATCAAAAAGATAGGAAAATGGGTAAAAAGGCCCAGGAAGTTTAGGTTAATTCTAAACAATTAAACACTATCAACGAAAAACTATCCACATTTGTGTAAATGCAAAAGCCAATTATTAACATAAGGGGAAAAGGGAGACATTGCAATTTATAAAACCCCTTAAATGGCTTCTGCATTAGTGACTGGTTTACATTTGTAACCGTTAATTAGCTTTTGCATTTATAACTGTTTAAAGTTACTAGTTTGATCAAATAAAAGTGTTCAAGTTAATGAAGTAAATATTTTAAAATCATTATAAAGTTATACTAGATATTCAGTACATTCCAATTGAATGTTTAACAGTCCTGTTAAAATAGATAGCAAAATAAGAACCGTATTATTTTTATAATCCTTTGTTCTTCACCTAATTACATTATTTGTAAATTTAATGATCTCTTTTAAGTAGCCTTATACTTTCAAAGGTCCCAGTGCAGTTTCCTCTCACCAACAGCATGCAGCATTTTACAGACAATTCCTAACCCACTCCAGGTTGAACTGGTAACTTGGTGCCATAGCAACTGTGCATACTAATGAGAGAGCTTCCCATCAAAAACCTCAGAGATATCATCCCACCCCAGTGACAGCACACTCTGGGAAAGAAGATCTTACCTCATCATCTACTAGCACCAATCACCTGAGACTGTGGGGGCAGGACTCCAAGTACAGACTGAGGGGACCGAGAACATCAAAGGGGCAGCCTGGCCTGAAGAGCTGTCTTTGCTGTCTTTTACTGTTCCTGGGACTGTGACTTAGCTACAGCAGGGGACCCCACACTGCAGATTTTGGTCAATATCTCTTTTTAGAGACCTTTTTCCAGATTTGAGGGCAGACTAAGTGCATTCACTGCAATGGCCTTGGGTTCTGGCCTTGGGGCCAGACTCCAGTTCGGCTAGAGGTTTCCTCAATCCTTGGGCCTGGGACTTTATCCTTTTTTCTTTCTTTCCTTTCTTCTTTTTCCTTACCTCCCCTTTTGTTTTTCCCCTTTAAATAAACACTCTATTTTTGTTCAAATTGCCAAAGCTGTATCTTTTTACCACATTCAGCAAATTTTCAGACTTCTTGCCAGCTCCTCGGAGCAAAGTATGAAATTACTCCACCAAGGCAAGTCTGTGTAGTACTCCCTTGTGTTGGCATCAGTTCCCGTGGCAGAACTTGCCTTCCCACTTGACACTCACCTGCGCCTGAGCCTGTGGAGAAGCCCGGCTCCCTCCCCCTCTGCCCACAGCAACACACACACTCCCAACCTTTCCCAAGAGCTGCAACACAACCACAGGCACAGCAGCATCCCCAGCAGTGACACCACTGCTCTGCTCCACTCTGCCCTGCTCTGCTCCTCTAGTCACAGCTGCAAGCCTGTATCTCCACAAGAGGCTGTGGCCTGGAGGTGAGGAAGGAAGAAGATCTTTGCTCACAAACAAACCGTGCCACAAACCCCATCCATGGGTCTTCCCACACAGAAGAAACACCTGACCATTCAGAAGCAAATTTAGAGCTTATTCACAGGGTGAGAACAAAGAGAAGCTTCCAACACAGCAAAGGGTTTATTTATTATAGTATTTATTCTGACTATCACTCTAAACAAACTACAAACTACAAGCTATAAACTACAAACTACAAACTACAAACAGAAACAAAGGCCTCTTCCAGGGCTAGTATCTCCTGTTGGCCATGAACTGCTGCGTGGCCATGATCAGAGGCGTCAGGGTGGAGACTGGCTTGGCTGACGTTACAAACGGATGCTGCCCAAAGAGAAAAAGAAGCAATGAACTTCTACTTTCCCCACAGCCTGAAGCAGGCTTTCTCTGGCTACCAGAAAGATACAGAAAGGAGGGCATTCTGTGCACCTCTCTCTCCACATCCAGGACCTGCAGCCGCTTTGTCTTTTACCTGCAGAAGTTCCTGGGCAGACCAGCGCCTGTCCTCGTCCCTCTCCAGGCAGCAGTGCAGAAAGTCTCGCAGCCACGCCGACTGTTGCCTGGGCTTCTGCAGCTTCGGGGGGGCCCCGGTGCTTATCAGCTGTTGAACCTAGAGAAGAAGGAAATGCCACACTCTACCTGTCTCCTTCGCACCCCAAACTGCTCACACAGAGCCCACTGGACAAGCTCCACTCTGCAGTGGCACTTTACTCCCTGCCACAGGGTGGCAGATACCTTTCCTACCACTACTAAAACAACCCAAAGCCAGAGGCAGTCATAGCCAGTCCAGTCTGCAAAGGCTCTTGCCTTGACCCCTGATTTCACTGGATGATGGAATCAACAGCAACTCCCTCAGCAAAAGCACACTTTGCTTCACACAGCCTCTACAAGTGATATGGAAGACTTTCGTCTAACTCTTCTATTTCCAAGGAATATTCCATATATATGGAGGCGAAGCTTCTGCCAAGCAAAAGGCATCCTGATTTTTAGGTCCTGTTCATGCACAAAAATGGCAAGGGGATGATCTGGCCAAGAAGCACGAGAGACTGTGCAGCCTGGAACCTATCATTTTCAGGTGTTGGCAAGCTTCCCAGGCAGAAGAATGGGAGCAGATTTTGTTAGGGTGACAGCAGTGTCTGAGAGCAGCTGCAGCGTACCGTGCGGGAGGTTTTCATCAGGTACGGAGGCGCTCCTTCCACCATCTCGATCCCCACGATGCCAAAGGACCAGATGTCCACTTTGGGGCCGTAGGGCTTCCTGGTGAAAATTTCTGGCGCCATCCAGTAAGTAGTCCCAACAGCTGATCTCCGTTTGCTCTGCTCGGTGGTAAGCTGAGCAGCAAGGCCAAAATCAGCTGAGGAGGAAAAACCACTCTGATCAAGCCAGCGTGACTTAGGAAAGCAAACAAAAGAAATCCCCACTGTACCAACGTCCAAGAAGGCAGTGTGGAACCCAGCTGTAAAGGGGCCATGCTGCCATTCCTCGGACCTGCAGCCGAGGAAATACGGAATTGGCCACTTAGCAAAAGCCCCCAGTTTCAGGCAGTGGATTTTAGTCCCCTGAAGCTATTAGACCGTAACTGCCTTGCTTGGGAAGGGACACACACAACCCAAAGCCTCTCCTGAGCCCTTCTTCCGAGTAACACCTCCCTGCACCTTGTGGCTGTGCTCTGTGCTTGGAGCAGGGCAGCCTGCACTGTCACAGGCCCCACTGCAGGGAACTGGAGCCACCCAAAGGCAGCCCCACACCGCAGCCTGCCACGGCTGAGCCTGGCCAGCAACACCCACCCAACTTGACTGATCCATCCAAGCCCAGGAGAATGTTGTGGCTTTTGATATCTCGGTGGATCACTTGCTTGGAGTGAAGGAAATCCAGGCCTTGCAGGCACTGAGAGAGGAAAAAGAAACACGAGCCTAAGTGGACTTCATCCCACAGGCACAAAAGTGGCACATCTGCAACACTGACTTCCTGGGAGATGGTGAGCCATGGCAGGACAGGCTGCTGGCAAGGGCAGGAGCCTGCTGCTCCACCACGAGAACAGCAGTTCCTTTCTAAGTGAGGGTGTGTTTGCTTCTGAAAGAGAAAGGGCAATTGTTCCTCTGGCCAGTGCCCTGCAAACACAGGCTGAAGGAGCCCTGCTGCAGTGGCTGTGCTCTCTGCAGCCAGACAGCAGTGGATGCTTTTGCAAACACCACTTTGGGTGCAAGGCTCTCCTTTGAGGATGAGTTCTGGGAGACTCCTGTGAGTATCTCTTTGTCTTTGCCCCTTGCTTCACTTTGCGCCACCAGTGCCTTTGCCCTTACAGGGAAGGAATGGAGCACATACAGGCTCCAGGCAAGTGTTTAGAGAGGCAAAGACAAACACACTAGAAGAAGGGCAGGGACACTGGCAGGCACTTCTGATGCTCTTGCTACTGCCAAGGACATAAGAGAAAGGCTTGGAAGATGAAATCTCTCCTCTCCTTGTCACCCATTTGGAAGGACCATCCCGACCAAGCCTTGGGATGCACAAGTGACATCCCTTACCTCCCGAGAGACAGCTGCTATCTCTCCTTCTGCCATGCGAGTCTCCCTGATGATATCGTGTAAAGAACCTCCATCCATGTATTCTATCACGAGCCAGAGCTCCTCGTCCACCAGGTAGCTGAAAGGAGGAAACAACAGCATGGAGATGAACGCAGGCACTTATACAACCTGATGGATTCTTGTTTCTGTGTCTCTCTCAGAGGAACACAGGAGGAAGTGAGTAGTCATTCACTACGCTCTGCAGGGCTTGAACTCTGTGCAGTTTAAAAGACTGCTCGGTATCCACACCAATGCAACAGGCCAAGGGAAATACAATAGACAGTGCTTTGTCAGCACTTCAGACCCAGGGGAAAAATCAACCCCCAAACCCAACAAAACAATGTGGAGAGAGGACAGGAACTTGGAGGCTGTTGGCTCAGTAAGACAGGGCCCAGTCCTGTCTTTGAAAGCACCCTTCAAGCAAGGTATGCCAGGAAAGATGAATGCAGCCCCAATGCAATCTCCTCCCAAGATGCTGTAAATTAGCCCAGAAACAGGAATTAACAGCTCCATCCTCTTTTGCCAGCGCCCAAAGGAGTGGTTGAACCTCTGGCTTGCAGGATGTGAATGATCTTTCATGGCAGGACAGCAGAACCACTCACCTGTCTACATAGTTCACAAGGTTGGTATTCTTACTGCCACGCATGACCTGGATTTCATTCAGGCACAGCTCGCTGCTGCTCTCTTGCAGAAGACTAATTTTCTTGATGGCCACCTAAAACAACATGGACAGCCATGAACCAAAGAAGTCTGTGGCACAGGAGCACAAGGGGAACATGGAGACAGTGATTATGGGATGACAGCAGCCCCAGCTGGGCTGGGCCAAACTGCCTTGTGACTGGACATCAGACCCCGTGCTTAGACACCTCCCAGGACAGAGTGACAAATACCCTTTGCCTTGTAAACCTGGGAGAAACAGAGTCTAAGCTCTGCACCACAAAGCTCTAACAACACTCATTGTGCCCACTGTCTTCCCCCAGGGCCTTACTTTATCATCCCCATTGTCATTGACACACCTCTTGCAAGCAGGAAGCCATTTTTGTGCTGGTAAAAATGGAGCAAAACTGCTGGGAAACCTTGGGCACTTCTAGGGGGCTTGATCATTACTCCAGCAACCACTGGCATTCTCCATTGCACAACTACAAAGCAAACTTTTACAGACATGACAGATATAATGGTGTCCTATGAAAATCATGAGAGTTATTCCCCCTAAGAAATACAACCCTACATATTTCACGGAAAAAATGCTGTGATGATGAAAACATCATTAAGGACACCTCCAAAAAACACAATCCTAGCACTTCCTCACTTCAGGAATTTGCATTTTATTCCACTAAAATACTTTACTTCACACCACTAATATTAGCAATTACTGCCTGACTGTAAAAAGAAATAAGCCATGCCTTGATCCTCTAGGGATATATCCCAGGCTCTGAGCAGGGCTTAGGCCCTTGACAGACTCCTTGCACACCTCTCTCTCTAAGCACAGATCCCAAGGGCAGCACTGCAGGTGGCTGCAGAACTACCAGCACCATTCCCATGTATTGGCTAACAGCCAGAAATGAGAATTCAGGAACCCTGCAGCCCCAAAGAGCAGTGCCATGCTCTGAGACACCACCTGGGCACTTAGACCCAGCCCTGTGTCCTCCTCTGAACGATACCGCTTGGCCTCCTTGCATCCCCTGGGGCAGCTGAGAAGGACAAAACCTGTCCCCATTGTATTTGGCAGGCAGACACTGCTCTGCACTCCATTTGTCTTTGCAGCAAAGCTCTGCTGGCGAGCCAAAGCTCAGCCACAGCTCACAGCAGAGGGGAGGGCACTCGAGAGCTGCAGAAGCTGCAGCGCTGCTTGAGGCTTACCTCTTCTCCTGTGACAGTCTCCACTGCCATGCACACAGTGCCAAAACCCCTAGAAACAAAACAGCAGCAGAGAAAGAAATCATTTAGTCCCTGCAAGTGCAAAACACTGCAGCCCAACGGGAAAAAAGTCCTGGGGAAAACAGTAAATGGAACACCACAGATTCTTCTATGGGTCTTTTCTCCCTTTTCTCTTTCTCTATCTGTGCATGTGTCTGATTCTTCCAGGAATTTGCCGGTTGGGTCTCCTTACACCTCTCCTTGGAGTCTGTCTGCCAAACTCAAGCAGACACAGATCCCTTTTCCAGCTTGCAAGGACAATAGTGTCCAGCCACAGCCAGAGCAGGCAAAGCCTTCCATTGCTGCACACACAAATGGAGAAGTCCTCAAAACACAGGATCCTTAGGCAGCTGTGTTCTGGGTCCAGAGCCATTGGCAGCTGCTTCTCTTCAGTGCACCAGACACTGGAAGGACTCCACTTTTCTGGTGAGTTCTTGTACATTTGGCCTCTGTTCTGGGGTGACATTATGATGCTTGTTTCCCCAGTCACTTGTTCTGTTTATACTGGATGTTATATTCTGTGCCTCCAAGACTGGATCAGACAGTAGGGGCCGGGAGAAGAGGGAGCACAGAGTTTTGTTATCAGCTGCACTCTCCCCCGCAGTCTGCTGGAACACAGAACTCCAGTGTTGTTGTCTGGGCACAGACGGGGCTGAACACCATACTCCTTTTGCTTTTTAGTTAGTTAGTTAGTTTAGCTAGCTAAGGCAGTCTGAGTTTTCCCTTTACTGTTTTTCTTTCCCTTTTCTTGGAACCATTCGAACCTGCTCCAGACTGAGACCCGGCAAAACACTGAGAGTTCACACTTTGTAGCCCACCAGGGCCTACTCTGCAGCCTTTCCCAGCACTGGAGAATGACAACCCCCAGGAGAGACTTTCTGAACTTGCCATCTCTTCAGAGCAGCAAATGAGTTTTGTCATCCATGATTGTTCATTTTGTATGCTGGGAAGTGCTTTGCCTGTTAAACAAACAACTTCTTTCCACTTCTCTCCAAGGAGATTGTTCCCAAATCAGCTGGGGGCAGTGGCCACGTGGGTTTGCTTTCTGGAGGTTTCCTGCCAAATTCGCCCTGAATCAGGACAGCTTACCCAGAGAAAATGCTGCAAGTCAATCCCATCTACAGTCACCAGAGCTGGCTTTCAAAGGGAACAGCTTGGTGGATTCTTTGCAGCAAAGGCCTAAAGCTCACAGGATCCACGAGGGGTCTGCCATCAGGCAGATGATGCCTTTTCCTCTAGGGTGCATTGGCACTGGGCATTCCCCTGAATCTTTGTCTTTTGCCATCTCAGCCACAAAAGAGAGCTGCTGCTTTCGTTTCTGCTTTTGGCTTCTACACTAGGTGGTGGTCATCCTGACCACTGAATCTTGTTTTCAGCAAAATACTGGAAAGAAATGTTACTGAGAGCTGTTCCCTGAAAGCTGTCAGCTGCTACCTTGACCTTTGAGGCAATGAGGTTTCTCCACATTTCATTCCCACGTATTCTGTACTGTTTCAAGACACTCAAAAATTATTTCTCCTACGAAAAGCGGCAAACAGGTGCAAACACACTTGAGGGACAGGAGAGCTGCCAGGTGCTGCTCTTTGCCGCAGACATGGCATTGCCAGCATCCAGGTGCCTCTGCTGTGCCTTTGGACCATAGCTATAAATGCTGGCCAGCACTGAGAGATCACCTGGCATCATCTTAACGCAGTGTCTGAACAGCTTTGGAGCCTGCCTGATGTCACTCTGGGGAGATGGGACACCAGCAAAACACACTGCCCCTCTCTTTGAAGAAGGAACTGTGGCTGCACTCACCCTTTGCCAATAGTCTCCAGTTCTGTGTATTTAGCCTCAGGATCTCCCTCGCTCACCAGCATCTCTGTAAAAATCCCAAGGAAAGATGCTCACTTCAAAAGAGATCCCCCCCCTGCAGCAGATCAAAAAGGCAGCCCCACTCTCCGGGACACTGGGCCCTTTCAACTCAGTCAGTCGGGAAACAACAACACCACCGCACCAGCACCACCTCAAAAACAGCAGCAGCAAGACAAGCAGCCCTGCAGCACAGATGGCCTGCACAAAACTAAAAGTCTAAAGTAAAATCTAAGCACACAGAGAAACAGTCAGAGGAGACAGGGATCAGAAAACCCTAACCAAGAGAAGTGATTGTTGTCTATAAACATTAAGGGCAGCAGGAAAAACAAAACCTTCCTGTTCTTGGCAATGAACACTCTGCGACATTCAACACAAGCTTTCATCCTTGCAAACATCAAAGGCATCTTGGGTTCTGGAATCAATTTTTGTCATCAGCTGCCCTCTCCAGAACAGGAAGAATATTGCAAAGTGCTTCCAGCAGAGCCCAGATCTCCAGCTTTAAGCAGGATTTTGCCTAAACAATGCCCTTCAGCCTTTCAGGAGCAGCAGCTCATGTTATAAGCTACTGTGATGGCCTCAGGAATGAGGTCCCTCAGCCTTTAGGACAGGCTGAGTGCTGAAGATGACCTTGGCCGTGCCCACAGCAGCTGGGCCCCGCAGGAGCTCCTTGAGGTCACAGCCTCCTGCTCAGCCAGAAACAATCTCTGCCTGGCCTTTTGCCTACAGGGAAGCTCAGGCAAAGCCAAACCAGGCCGAGCTGCTCTCAGAGGCGGGAGCAACACCCCGCTGATCCCTCACCACCTCAGAGCACAACAACAGGTCCTGTGTGGAGGAGGCCTCAGGACCTGGCACTCAGCTGAGCAGGAGCAGGAGGTGGGACAGCTCATGCCGACACACGCACACACAAGGCACTGCTCTGGCACACAAGGATCACAAAGGACCTACTCAGCATGGCCAGGCACTTGTCCTCTGTCCTCTCTCGCTGCTGCTCTCTGCTGCCAGACGAGCTGGTCGTGCTCCAGGTGCACGAGCTGCTTGCGCTTGAGCTTCCAGCCTGGGCACTGGAGCCTTCTCCCGAGCCTTCAGCTGCAGCTCGTGCAGGTGCCAGGACAGAGGAGGTGGAGCTCTGGGACAAGAAATGAATTTGGGTCACAAATGTGCCTGGCGGAGATGCTCCTCCCATCCCATTTCAAATGCAAGCCCCTAGGAAGATGCTGCTGGCCACACCCAGGGCTCTTCACCTCTCAGCTTGTGCAGCCCGCTTCAACAGCTCAAGGCACAAAATCCAAAGGCTGCTTTTACATGACGGACGAAATGACACCAAAGATGCTGCTACCCAAAGCAGGCACTTACTGGTGTTGTTTGCTCCGGCTGTGGGCTGACAGCAGGGCCAGGTTCATTGGCACCTTCCTCCTCTTCAGCCTCATCCTCGGGTACAGAGGCAGCCAGAGCAGGTGCTGACGCTGCCCTTGTGCTCTGTGGACAGACAGCAGCATGAGGGACAGGAAGAACCTGTCATTCACCACCTTACCTATATTCAGCTACAGGCCCTGCTGCAGCTCAGCTCCTCCTATAGCTACTGACTTTAGCTGCTCTGTGGGGAGGGCCAGGTCCCTGCTGGGGACAGTGCCTCCTCATATCCTGCAAGCTTGTGAACTGCATCTTTGCACTGCTCTCCTCACAGGGGACAGGGAGCCTGCACAGCCACTGGCCACCAAGGGCCTCACTTGTACCCCAGGAGCATCCAAAGACATCCTAATGCTACCTCTTGTCTCTTGCTAAGACAAATTCACAGTCCCTTTCAGAACAGCAGGAAGGTGATGCCTAAACAATCCCAGTTCCACTCCCCTTTTCCAGGCCCCACTGACTGGGGGAAGGGCTGGAAAGATTCCGGCCCCCAGCATCTTCAGCCAGGCACAGGAGGTGCTGTCTAATCAGAAACTTGCAGCTATGCTTTGCTCCAGGCACAGCACTACCCAGAGCTGCCACTTACTGATGCTGGATGCTCAGGCCCTGCAGTGGCAGCAGGCACAGTTTGGGGAGCATCTTCCTCCCCTTTGGACTCTTCTGCAAGAAGACACGCAGCCAGAGGAGCCTCCGAGGTTGGTGTTGGGCTCTGCAGACAGACAGCAGTGTGAGGGACTTTATATTCTTTATATTCAGCTCTAGACCCAGATGCACTAAGGAGAAATCATCTGCAGTGAAATGGGATTCTAAGTTGTTCCAGCTCAAGTAAAATGGGACAATTAGAAGGAACTGCACTCTCTTGTGCAGGGGAAATTCCGTCATGGCTTAAAGCAGCAAGCAATCCCACTTTCAGCTTCTTAAAAGCTCTGAAAAGGAACTGGAGAAAACAGCCTGGGCTCCTCCTGCTGCTGCTGCTCTTGCTGCAAAGGGTTTGGACTGTAGTTTCATTCATCCAACCAGGCTGGCACTGGACTGCAACACGCCCAGCTCACAGCTTGCTCCACAATTGTCAAATGCTACCACAAGGCCAGAGGCTCCTTTCCCACTCACCCAAAGACCGGATTCTCTCCAGGCACGGGTGATGTGACCTGCAACACACAAGGGAAAAACAACCAGATGCTGTAAGAAAACTGCCTGTGCTGGGCAAGCCCACAAAAAGTCAACCCAAAGACAGAGCATTCTGCTTTCACTACATCACTCCAGCTGCAACCCCTGTGTCACACAGCAAGCAAGGCAACAGCACAAAATACTTCCTTGTCCTCCGTGGCCACTCAACCCATAGAAACTTGAGACTCAGAAAGGCCCAGTGGTTCTGTAACAGTCATTGCTTCTGCCCCACCCCACCCAGCAGGAGCTACAGCTCCTCCCTATTCTGTGCTTCAGTTTTCTCAAGAGATTGCATGCAGCAATTGCTATGAGCTCACTGAAAACCTTTCCCCAGAAAAGCTCCACCCAAGTGCCCCTTAGCCAGGGTGGCAGTTCTATCGTGACACAGCACGGGAACAGCTCTAGGGTTCGGGAGCATACAAGAACTCCTCTGAAATATCTATCTCAGAGGCCTTTTCCAAGCTGATTCTGTGACTTCATCACAGAACAAATGGCTCTTTTAGTGTGCAGGAAGTGTCAAGGTCCACAGGCACATGCTGGGATGAGGGAATATAGACAAGAAGACTTGAACTGAGAGACTTTCCCTTAGTCCTGGAGAGCAGTGCACAGCTTTTACAAGGACTCCTGACAAGCTCTCCCACTCTTCCTATCCTGAAAGTTGTCTTCCTTGAGCCAGCAAACTGAGGAGACTAAACTCCATAGCCACAGGCTGTGCCACGGGAGGAGTGAAGCCCCTGCAGGCCACACTACAAATGCTGCCCACTCCTCACTGGCTAGAGACACCCCCTTCTTGGCTGGAGCTGTTGACAGCGGCTTTACCCAACCAAAGGCCTCTTTGTGGCATTTTGGTTTCCATATGCTGCAACATCTACTTACGTGCCAGGTGGGTGAGAAAGTACCCAGAATAAGCCACGGAAAAAGCCGTGCAAACTGCAGCACACACTCCCTCCATGGCTCGAGCAGCGCTGCTCAAGTCTGTACCAGACAACGCCTGTGGGAAAAAAAAATACTCTGAGTCCTGCTGGCAGAGACCTCGTCGATCAGCAGGTTCCGCCTGCAGTGATCGTGCCACAGAGCTGCTCTGCACACTGAGCCCTTCTGGGCCTTGGCACAGCAACTTTGCCTTGACAACGCCGGGATGCGGCCGCTGACATCACAATAGCAGCGCCCTAGGCTGGATTGTGAATTCATGCATAGAACCAGACCTGCTCTACACCTAATGCCAAAAAAAGCCTGCAAAGTTCTCCTCTGCTACAAAGCAACACAAAAAGCGCTCCTATTCCATCACTTGTTGCTCAAGGCATGTAAGAGTAGAAACACACTGAGCCCCTAGAGCCCACACTGAGAAGCTGAGCACTGAGAAGGGACCAGGATGTGAGGAGCCGCAGTAGTGGTCTTTGACCACTATTTCTGCTGAGCAAAAACCAGAAAGCTTGTTCCTTTGTTCTAGAAATCAGAAAACAAGGAGAAGCACTGCTTTAATTACATTTAGAGGTTTTTCCTAGGTACAGAGACATAGTCATGGATCTTTCTGTATATATATTTTATTTATATATACACATATATATATCTATATATATGTATATGTATTATATTATTGAATACTATATATTCAAAACATTTTACATCATAGCCATGGGAAATGGCATTCCCACAGCAGGGAAATGCCGTGACAGAAAATGCAAGGAGGATCGTTCTGTCTGACTCACTCTAGCAGGGAGGCCTTGGGACCAAAGCACCACCACCATTTTTCCCCCCATTTTTCTCCTTCCACAATATTGCTCAGGAGGCGGGGCTGAGATGGGTGTCACAGAAGTGGCAGCTCTGACACACAGCTGAAACCATCAGGGCCAGGGTGGCATGTGGGACTGTTTTTCCACTCCAGCAGAACCAGGCAAGCCAGAGTGGTGACACTGATCCCAAGTGAGTCCAGCCAAGCCAAGTGGAGCCCAGCAGGGTGGTAGGAAGAGGCAGCAAAGTGGCAGATCCCATTCCCACACACATGCCCAGCATGGCAGACTGATGGCAGGGGCAGTGCCAAACAGAGCTCTGCAGGGACAGAGAGACACCCATCACCATCGCCACTGCCACCATCCCTGCTGCAGAGAGGGAGCAGGAAACTGCCACTGCAGGTGCACAGCTGCTCCAGGCAGCACCAGCAGCCCCCATCTACCATCAGAACCATTCTGTAAGCCCTCGCCATCCTGTCTTTGTTCCAGGGGCCCCATGTGACACTTCACCTTTGTTGCTTAAGCCATTACTCCTTTTGCACTATTTTCTTCTTATTGTTGTGCACTGCTTTTTATTTCCTCACTACATTATAACTCTAATAGTTTTAACCTCTCATTTATTGTTTTCTCCATTGTCCCTTTCCATTGTCATGAAGAAGGAGAGAGAGGAGAGGCTTTACAAGGACTACCTCAAGAAGAGGACATAGAATGGAGGGAAGGCCTTAGAAAGAATAAACAACCCTCATGCTGCCGCTTTTGCAAGGAATAAATATCCAAGTTTCTTAATATCCAGCCACAAATCTGTGGAGTCTTGACAACCAAGAAGCACAGGAACCTGGACACCTTGTTGTGAGAGACTAGAGGAGATTGCTGGCTCAACACTTTTCAGGGGCTTGTATGTGGGGAAGGGGGCAGATCAAGGCTTGCTCTGGTGAGGCCATGCCCCACTCTGCACGCCCCACACCCCCAGGCCTGTATCCCAGCCCAGCAGTGGCCACTGATCCCTGGCACACCAGAGGCAATGCTCCACACCTGTGTCTGGAGCCCCTAACCCAGCTCCTAAATGGCCAGGTGAGTGGGAGCCCCATGTGGGGGAAGGCCCCAGGAGAGCCAAAGGCTATTTACCTTGGGATATGTGGCCACCACATGTCTTGACCCTACCTCTTCTTGGAATTTCTATCAGCTGAACACCACTGGAACCAGGAGTGATAGCTTTGTTGGTTCTTTTATGTCATTCTCTCTTTCTCTTTCTTCTCCCTTTTCCCTCCTCTCAGATTTTTGAATAACTTAAAATGTAACAGGTTTAGTAATCTAAATGTAAATTAACTTGCAGAGATTATAAATTGAATGGGCTAAATTAATGCTTCATGGAATGTTTTATGTTGATTGAATCCTGCTCTAAATTATTTTTGCCTTTCAAGTTCTCTGATTTTCAAACGTTGCCAATGAAGGGTTTTTATGTTGTTCCGAACTCTTGAGAACATCTCATCAGTATTTCTCCTGCTTTTCTAACTTACAGTACATGAACAAGTTTAAATCCTTTTAAAGTATCTCATAGAGCAATGTTTTTGGAGGCTTGCATTTTAATTGGCACAGCAAGCAGGGTACTCTTGAGGTGATATGGGCCTTTTATACAGCATTAACTGTTCATGACATAATAAAGGAGAATAAATTTTCAGTCAAAGCTGCTCTTTTCTGGCAGAAAAGTAATAGAATCCCACGCAGAAACTGATCTGAACTGCTCTCCAGTGACGCACTTGCTAAAAGCTTATATAGAAAGCTTGTCCAGCCCTAAAGAGAGATGGGGATGGAGAGAAACTAGCACCATCCACAGTTACTTGTGGAGAAACATGAAATTTGGTAGAAGAAAATTAAAAACTCCAAGTAAAGGACCATGCCTGGTATCCATATGCATGGAGGTTTGACTCAGAGCTGTATGGTGCCCATCAGCTGGAAAAGGAGCTGCATCAGCTGCAAATTGCTGAGCCTGAAACAATAGCCAGCCTCAGGCCAGAGTAGGAATTGAATGCCAGGATGAAGCCAGCCCCCAAACCATGAGAAACCAGTGAAACACGCTCCTCCAAAGCCAAAGAGCTTTAGAGTTGCAATTTAACACTGCTGGGGAAGGCCTGGAAGCAGTGTTTTCCATAGCCCAGGAACAGCCAGGCCTTCCTGACTGCAAGGTCAGCCCCACAGCCCTTGGGAGGGCTTTAGTGCCTCAAAGTCCAACCCCGCGCCTCACCCTAAACTCTGCCCACCCCTATAAAATACAGAGGCAGGATGCCCCGAAGATGATGTCACCTTCCTCTGCTCCCTGGAGGAGAGGTTCGGCTCTGCAAAGCCAATCTTCTTCCCTCCTCATCCCAAGGCCTGCTCACTGATAAAGAAGGAATTGGCTTATCAGGATGCAGTGTCTGCAGTGATACCTCATTCTGCAGCAGAAGTGGTTGAACTACACGGGAAAATAAGCAATGATCGCAAAGAAAGGGAAATGGAGAATGTTTTGCGAATTTGGATTTGGGGGAATGAAATAGAACTTTTGGAGAAGGAAGCACATGGTGAAAATCCCTGGTCTTTTGCCTGGGGAACAACCTGTGATGTGACAAGTTTGGACCCCTTACAGGGGAGAGAACCCCAAGCAATGCATGAGAAACAGCTGATGCCCGTTGACCTTCTTCTGTGTTATTGTAAGTTATTTCAACATTCAAGGATCAAAACTGAGAAAACAAAATCTTGGCACCACCTCCAAAAAGTTATGGTTGTTGATAGAAGGTGGTGGATTGAAATATCCCCAGAGGCTCTCTGGAAAGAAAATGGGGATTAAATGGGGACTCAGTTTCCCTGGATTCTTAATGAAGCTTTGCAAACTGCTCCTGCCCTGCCTCCTTCTGGCAGCCCTGGCTATTGAGCCTTCTCTGCCACCAAAGGCTGGAAGCCAAAATGCTGCTGCTAAAGCATAACCCTTAGGAGAAAATGATTTTATCATCGTGCAAGTTTGTTTTGGTCTCACTAATAAGCCTGAATGTTCAAGAATGTCCTCACTAGTCAGGAGACTGGGTGTACATCCAGACCCAGAAAGGAGAGCCACTTAACCAGAAGTGGAAAGGACTTTTGATCCCATGGCTGTGAGATTTACAGCTGGACACTCCTAAATTATGTGATTAAAGTTAGCTCTGGACACATGGAATTGTATTGGACAGTCCAGTAAATGTAACTCTGCTGCAAATAAAGCTGCAATGGAACATTTCTAAAGTGAAAAACATTAAATGGTTTCTCTTTCTGCCCATTTCCAGAGCAGTGTCCCTGGTATGGCAGCATGGCTGTTTGTTCCTGAATTAGTCAACCATCCTAGCAGGACCATGTACCTAATGACTACAATAGCAAGTATGGCTTTGAGTGCCAGAGGGGTAAGAGACCAAGAAAGAAAAGAGAGCCATGTCTGTAGGAGTGTGCACCCTAATGGCAGAGTGGCAAAACTAGCCTTTGTCCCCCAGAAAAGGAAAGAAGGCCAGAAGTTTCTCTCAAGGATTAGGTGAAAAGCCACCTCATGGGACCTCAGGGACTTCACCAAATACTTGAGGACATCTAATTGGATAGAAGCCAAAAAGTGCCGCTTGATCCATCAGGGAGAAAAAGAAGAGAAGAAAAGAGCTAAGTGCTTTTGTGAAGTGTTTTTACCAGGAGCGGACTGCTGCACCTGGCTCGAGTTTTTCTCTTTGTTATTATACCTTTTATTCAACCTTTTTGTTTCTAACACTGCAGCAGAAGTCATCCTGCTAACTTTATGCCCCCAGAGTAATAGATAAGCTGTTCTTGGGTGTATTATATTTCTTTTGAGGGCTTATGAGACCTGGCTAAGAAAAAGAAACATAATAGAGCAGAGCTGGGCAGCAGCTGGGGGTACTACAGTGCACTCACAGCCACCTGCCAACACAGCTGGCCAAAACTAAAACAAGCACAACCAAAAACCCAAACACTACAGGTGCTTGGCCTAATAGCCTGGTTACTAATAACATAAGAAAACAACTATTAAATATGACACCTGGGACACCAGCTGGCCAGAGCCAATTCCCAGCTATCCCATAACTTGCCTTTCTGTGCAAACACAGAGGTTTCAGTTGCCCACCTTTCAGAGAGAGGAGCCTGCCAGACCAGGTTGAACATTCAGCAATGTCTACTTGAATGATCTCAAGCTTTCAGTCCAGAAGCCCAAGCTTATGAAGTGTGATTCTTCTTTTAATTTCCTAGATTCAAAACTGATTATTCAGCTCTACGCATGAGGCAGTTCTCCAGATCTATTGAGGACATGGAATGGTTTGGAAAGCAAACTAAGGAACAAGGTACAGACCCAAATTTTATAGGACCAGGGAGAAAATGCTAAGAGCAAAAAGGGCAATTGTGTTTTTATTCCATTGTTCCTAGCTATATCTTGCAATTGCTGTGGGGTAGTTAAGAGTTTATTCAGGTTGACAACTTGAGTCAAAAGTTTATTTCATTCCTGAAGCTGCAGACTTGAAATGCTTCAAGTTCTTCCATCCCAGGGGAATCCTGTATGCAAAATACTTGAAAACACATTTTTTATCAGAAAGAAAAAGAGATTTAAGCATTGTTGCAAGTGTTTTATATATTAATAGAAATCTCAAACTACTAGGTTAATTCCTGAGACTATTTTTATCTTTTGCTCTTGTGCTTATTGTTGTCTTATTCCATATTCTCTTACTGCTTGTAACCCACACTAATTCTATCTCACTGCATGCAATAATAAAGCAAAGAATTACCTAAGGGATGAGAAGAACACATTCCTCACTATCTTGCATAAGGATGAAAACGGAACATTTCAGGGACTTCAACAACTCATTTCTCTGAATAGGACCAAAGAAATAAAAGGCAGCCAGCTTTAACCACTCCACAAATTCCAGCTCAAGTAAGAAGCTCACAAAGGGCACTAAGGCAGGGAGACATGTGGACACATGCACACCATCACCTCATCTGACAAAAATGAACGTGTTTCACAGCACCAGGCAGTTCATGGAGCCAAACTCCTTCCCCAGCCCCATGGGAAAGCAGTGTCAAGGCACAGGAACCGGGAAGTGTCCCAGGGGGCAGAGATAATGCTGGCAGCATTTGAGCCAGCAGCACTGGCTCAGACACACTGAAGTTCAGCTGTTGCTGTGCAGCAGTTTCTTCACACTGCTAAGTTTCATGGGGCTGGCTGTATTTTTCACAACAGCCACTTCAGTACAGGACTGGTGTAGTGAAAAGTTCTGGAATTCTGTTTCCTCTCTTGTAAATTCCTATTTCTCTTCTTCTTTAGGACACCCACAACTTGAGACACCTCAGGAGGCAACACTGAATTGCAAGCAGTTCCCAAAGCAAGATTGTAAAATATGCTCTATGTTTAGATTATGTACTATGGGGATTTCAAAACTCTCTATTTCCAAAAACTGTTATTTTTCCGGTTAAGAATGCCTGTCAATTAAAAAGCTTAAACTTGGCCAGTTTTAACTGCAGAGGAGAATACTCTCTGTCCCAGACTACCATCCAAACACACCTTTGCTTGGATACAGCTCTTGGACCTTTTAGGTAGCTTGACTACAGAACTCAAACATCCAAGAACAGGGGTACAAATACAAACCCTTATGTAAACGTCTGGAAGCAGCTAGGAAGTTGCTGGGTTGTTCTCATTCTGTAGGAAGAATTAACACAGCAGTAATAGAAATCACCCTTCTCCAGAAGCAGCTCTCACAGCTAGCACACTCAAGACTGCAGCACAAGCAGTTCCTAGGTGTGGAATCTAGTTGTTACGTGCCACCAATAGCATGTGGAACTGCTGCAGGAAAACACCACAGACACTTTTTCTTCTCTTTTTCTTTCAGTTCCGAAGAGAGTCATAAAACCTGGCTGGCTGCCTGGGTAGCTATGTTAACACTAAAAACACGGACCAGCAGAAATTGCAATCACACCACTACAATCTTCCACAGAGGAGGGCAATCCTACAGATCAGAGTATGGTCAAATTGGCCCCGAATTCTCATTGTGTCCATCTACTCTGGATCCCCTTACTTGGCATTTTTGTTTCTCAGCCCTCACAGAACTGACAGCTGAGAAAAAGAGAAAAAAACATGAACAGTCCTTGGGTAAGTGCAATACTGGACTGTCAGGAAATAAAAATAGTTGATAGCATCTGTATCAGGTATTGTTTTTTTACTCTCTACCAGTGTCCATTTCAGGTATCCTGATAGCATGATTTAGGATTTTGCAGCTAAATACAATGGGCTGCAATTTGAGACGCCTACAAAAAATAAAACCTTATCAGACTTGGTTTTCCCCCAAATGACAGTTGCAAATTAGAAAATGAAAGGGTCTAGAAATAATTTTAGAAAAATATAGTATTTGCATCAAATTCCAAGGGGGTAGAGATATTGGAGCAGCAAGGAAATGCTCCCAGAAATGTTTGTCTAGCCTGAAGAGACCAGCTAGCCACAGGAACAGGAGAGAGCCACTTCTTTTTAAAATGTGCACATTACTGAATGCAAGATCCATTGGCCCTTTCAGCTTCTGTTTGCAACAAAAAGGAAGATATTAACTTGTGTTTATGATGACTATAATTGGACTTCAATGTTTTTGAGACACTCTCTGAGCAAAACACAAAGAAACTACATTCCATGTTAGTAAATGCAGCATTTAGAGTAGCAACTAAATAGTCCTATCTCAGAGTTAAATGTTCAGTTCTTCATAAATGCAGTACCTAAACCAGTTAACTCCCACCTACACCCCAGACATCCACCTATACCTGCTTGTGTAAATAATATTTTCCACTCCACTCCACTCCCTATTCATTCTCTCAGCACAGTCCTCAAGCCCTCAACCAGGCACAAGCCAACTTCTCAATTACCAAGCAGCTGTTGGCAATTACCTGAGCACCTGCCCCACCCACAGCAGCTGTGCAGGTCCGCAGACCCCACCCACCACCACAGAAAAAAAAAAAAAAAAAAAAAATTCTTACACCCTTGACTAGTAAAAGATCAGGACATAGAGAGACTTGTTTATTCCCTTCAGACCAATCAAGACAAATTTTATATCCTTCTCTGTAAAGGGAAGTCACGGCTTTTTTTGAAGCAGAAGCATGTTTTATCCTCCCAGTTTCCTTCCTCATTTGTCTCTGCTCCCCACGAGGCCACTCACTAGGCATATATAGAAATACCTGTGTCTGAAAACACATCTACATGAGTGCATGACTTGCACTGCAGCAGTTGAAGGTATTGTTTTTATTGCACAAAGATCAGAAACCTCTTCTAGAAGAACTGTAGAGTTCTTACTATGGAGCTGTAAGAACCCTGCCAGCACATCTGCTGCTAAAGCAACAATTCCAGCTTTGCAGTGGCTTAAGCGGGCTGAGACAGAAGTGTTGCTCTATCAATGCATAAACCACAACAAAGCAGTGGGGACAAGCCTTTGTTCCAAGCGTGACTGAAGCTTTGGGAAGCAGGTTTGCCTGCAGAGGGCACACAGAAGCAGGACACCTTTGCCTGCTGTGCACCTACAATTTCTACACCATCATTGTCACTGCTCGGGTGACTGAGCAAGCTGACAGTGTGTGACAGATTGTCTGTCGTGTACAGAAAGTCACAGACAGAAAAAGGGAGGGAGAAAACACAGAAGATGACAATGCAAAAGATGTTGAAGGAGTGTGGCAAGGATTGAGGATTAAGAGACAGAATAAAAAGAGACCATACCCCTAAACTGTCAAGTGCTGAGGGGAAACTGCAAGTACTTGCATATTTCAGCTCACCATCTGGACTTGCATGCCTTGTCCACATTACCATAATTTCAATAATTTTGCTTCCTGGACAAGCTGCCAGGTCCCCAGTACCAGTCCTGCCTCCCTTCCAGCAGTCTCTCTCTGGGCAGAGTCGAAAATAGATCAGGGATTACCTTTTACTCCATAAGCATTCAAGACAGCCAGAGAGCTTCCAGGAAAAAGGCCATAGTGAGTGCCCAGGACAAAGAGATTGTAAGCAAGTGGAAGAAGGGGGTATTGATTGAGGATCACAGTTACGTTGAGGTTTAACCTTTCAAAGGTTTGCTTCTTTTGAAAGAGAGATTTTTGGAGCTCCCTTGAGTTAGCAATATGAATTAAGCATTTAAATTTTAGCTTGCAGAATTATGTGCTGAATTTTAACCTTTTACTTAAGAAACCTCTGTCATAGTACAAAAAAGAATAGAAAAATTCAAATTTCAGAAGCTTTTTGCATAAAGAACAATACTGGGAGAAGACCAAGGATGCAGAAACCCAGATAAAGGGGCTCCTCTGTCTCCAAGCACATCAAGACCAACAGATGTACTCAGATAAGCACCAAGATACCAAAGCACACGCGCAAAGGAGAAAAGTTGAAAAGTTCAGCCATTAGGATGACCACAATCTTCGGCCTCAGAGACCACCAAAGACTCCTATGTAACCCCCACCATGAACAAGGCATGCTCAGAAGGGCGTGGATCTAATTATCATGCCAGGCGAGGACAGGCAGGGCCAGGGGTTGAATATGCATGAAAAGGTTGAGCAATGTCACCTATATGGAGCACCTTTGTGAATAAAAGATGGGGCTCAGACCAGGGCTCAAGGCACAAGTTTCCAGGAGAACTATCTCGCTTGTGCCGGGTGCTGACAATACAGACCCACTTCATAACTACATCAGGTTGTGGAGTCTATTTATTCCACCTATGGCTTCACTTTTCTACTGAAAACTGCAGGTGAGAAAGCCCAGGCAGGAAAGGGAAGGAGAAGCCACGTAAACAAACCCATAGCTCTATACAAGGACAGAAGCAGATTTCATCTTCACTAGGCTGAAGAGACTTCAATTTGCTCTGGCATTCTTCACATTCATTCTCCTGTGGAAGAGCGCGGGGCTCCCCTTACCTGAGAGGAAACGCGCTCTGCTCCTGGCCCAGGCACGGGCTGTACAACCTGCGGCCAGTCCCGTGCTGGTGTGGCTGGAACAGCTGCGCTGTGCTGTGAGCACAGGAGAATGGAGCTGTAGCTGCTGCCACCCTTGGCTGTGTTTGGGAAGCAGAAGGTAGGAACATCAGTCATCTGCTGTGTTTGACTTTATTGTTATTTAAGATTGTAGTAAATACTGAGCATGAGCTGGGGTGCAGATTGTAATTGCACCTACCTCACTGGGGGCTCCTGGGGAAGCAGTTGCCTTGAGAATCAAGCTCCTCTCCTCCAAAGACACTTCCCCAAATGTCTGCATTTCCCAGGGAGCACCAACACACACTTCAGAAACCCTGGCAAGGCTGAATTCCTTCTGCTCCTTGCAGCACAGGCACTCCAGCTCGAGCTCATCTTCCTTCCCCCAGCTCTGTGTCACTTCCTTCCCCACGCCCACGTGTCGCTTTGGGCGCGCAGCCCCGGGCCCCTACAAACACGAGCTGCCCGCTGCCTCTGCACGTGCCTGAACTCCTGCCTGCGCTCACGGCAGCAAAACCAGGCTGTTCCCAGCCAGGGAGCGGAGCCCTGTTCCCGCAGGAGGCTCTGGTCAGCCCCTTGCAGGACGCTGCGCTGTGCACGCAGCACTTCTCCTGCCCGCCCAGAACGCTCCTGGCACAGCAGAGCACAAGCTGGCCGGCTCTGGGCTCAGCACACCCCAAACACGGGCACAGGAAGACGCAGCGGCTGTGCAGCCATGCCCAAGACAGCTGGGAAGGGGCCCCTGCCTCTGGTCTCACTTGGTTGGCTTTCTGACTGGGCCTGAGACAGGGGCTGCGATTCCTCACTTGTGGGGAGAGCAGAGCTGCCAGAAGCGCACCCAGCCTGCAGGCACTGCCTGACAGCACTGCAGCCACTGGGACGCTCGCGCCTCTGAGTCACAGCCACTGCACTGCTGCTGCTGCTGCTGCTTCATTTGCTTTGAGGCACACCCAGAGCTCACTGTTAGGCCACCATGCTCTCTGGTTCTGCCCTCTTCCTCTCCCTGTGTATGCATGGAGCATTGCTGTGCTTTCAGGAAGCTCTTGGGGAGAACTTCCAGCATGGCAAGCTCCTCTGCCCTTGGTGGATGTTTGCCATGGAAGAGCATACTCAAGCTGGCTTTCCTAAAACCCAGGATCCTTGTTCCCTTCAGTGTGCTCAACACAATCTTCAACTCCACAGTGCTGTGCAACTGGAGCAGCAGGACAGGGACCTTTGCAGCCTGAGCTGCCCTTGTTCCTCTCTGCCTGTGCACAGACGATGGCATGGAAGAGAACGGCAGCAGGGCCCTGCGTGTCCCCAGGCTCAGGATTTCTGCTCCTTCAGCTCCATGGACAGATCCACGAGTCAAATGAAAAAGACAAACTGTTTAATGAGGGAAGGCAAAGCAAAGGGGTGAACTGGGAGGGAAAAACGTGGATGGGCAGGGCCTGGGGTCTGGAGGGAGAGAGCTGCCAACAGGGAGGGAGATGGCAGGAGCTCCTGGAGCTTGCCACAGGCTCAGCTGTGAGCAGCAAGAGCTGGGCCTGGAGCTGCAGCTGGTCCCCTCTGCTCTGCAGGTGGTCCCATCTTCAGTGGGAACACCCACTTTGGGTGGCCAAAAGACACCAGTTGTTCTGATCCTGCAGATGAAGTTTGGCAGATCTCCTGGACAGGGACAGCAGATGGGACATGTGGGAAGCAAAGGGAACACTGAGTCACTATGGGGACGTTTCCCTTGGCAGCAGCTGCACTTCCATCAGGGAAGAGGAAATGTCAGAGCCTCCCCAGGAGGGTCAGAAAGAGAAAGCAGCCGAGCGGGCCGGGCTGTGGTGAGCACCCACGCCAGCCTCAGCCCCACCCTGCCTCCCCGGCCCTGGGGCCTCACCCGGGCTCTCTCCAGGCTGGCAGCAGCAGGGCCCCGCTCACTGCTCCTGCTGCTGGCACTCAGCTTCTCCCTGCTGGCTCCTGGCAGTCTCTGGCTCTCCTCGTGGTCTTCATTACAGCTGTGGCCAAAGTGGAGGTTCTGGAATTGGTTCCAAGGCCTGGCAGAGCTGCAGTCGCGGAGCCCTCTGTGCTCCCTGCTGGCCCCTCCATCCCCTCAGCCCCGCCATGCTCTCGGCAAACCCCCAGCCCCCTTCAGCTTCTTCAGCCCCTCACAGTCCTCTCCCCCCTCTCAGTCCCTTCTGACCCATCCCGTCCCCTTAGACCCGCCACCCCCTCAGCCTGTGCCACTTGCCTGTCACCTCAGTGCCACCATGGCCCTGGGCTGCCCCACAGCCCTCAGCCCCTGCAGCAGCTCAGGGTCACCGTCCCTTCAGCGCCACCGCCCCCTCAGCCCCCTCAGCCCCCTCAGTCTCACCGTCCTTCAGCAGCTCCTCAGGGGACACTGCCTGGGGCCACCGGCAGTTCCCAGCGCTCCAGGGACACTCGGGGCTGGAACTGCTGCTGCGCCCGGCCCGGCCGCCAGCTCGGACCCAGCCCAGGGAGAGGGGACACAGGGGGCACAGGGGGAAAAGCAAGAGGTGAGCGAGGAAGTAGAACAGGCCAAGAGGTTAAAAAGAGGTGTATATAAATACCAATCTATGCGTCTAAACCCCCATATACAAATATAAATATGCATTTACAAATGTATATATGTAAATGTAACTAACGACACAATTATAAAAGCAACTGGGCACATCTATAACCACAACAATACATCTAAAGCTATAACAATATATATCTAAAATAAAAAAATAATTAACTGTACAGCTCTCTAACAATAATTATATGAATCTATAAATACCACTACCTAAATAAACTATACATATCTATAAATATAACTAGAGACAGAGGAATTCTACCTGCCTGATGGTCACAGGCTCTCCCTCTGTCTCTTCCTGCCACATAGGGCAGCCCTTCTGGAGAGGTCGGTCACACGGGATCTGGGAAGCAAAGGGAACACTGAATCAATATTGGCCCTTGTGCAAATGTTCCTGGAGCACCAATTGTCCTTCTATCAGGGACTGTAAAAGATGGCCCGAAAGGCAAACTCTCACTTGGCAATTTGAAGCCTGCTCTTTAAAGAACAGGGATCCTTCCAAGTGTTCAAAACTTAACTGTGTGAAGTGTTTAAGTATCCTGATAAAGCCTCAGCAAGTCTCAAGCTCAGTGACAGAGAGACCCCATTCCTCACTGAAGTGGCTGAAGCTGAAGGCTGCTGGGAGCTGAGTTATGAACCAAACTGGGACACCAAGCTTGGTGACACAACTGCCCCAAGGTCAGATTTATTCCCTGCTCTCTTGCCACAGCAGAGGACTCAGTGTCAGAGCCTCTGGAGAAGCGTGGAGGGCAGGGCTCGGGGAGGTTGTGCCAGTGCAGGATTTGAACTAAAGGCACCAGGCAGCACCAGCCCTGCAGACAGGAACTCAGCTCTACTCATCTCCCTTGCTGCCAGAGGCAGGCTCAGAGCAGCCATCTCACACCTTCTAAACCAAGGGGGGCTCTGTCCTTACCAGGCTCCTCAGGCTCTGGGGAACTGCTCCTGCAGCTCTCGGTGCCAGATGAAGTTTCCTCTGCTGCAGCTCTGTCCACAGCCTCCCGTCCTGAAGATTCAGGGGCAACACCAATATTGTCCTGAGCAGAAGCACAGAAAGAAGGGAACCCAAAGATCACTCACTATTTTGCTGGAATCACATCAGGGATACAATAACTCTCCTTCTCCACTCCCAAAGGACATGGAGCACAGGGGGAACACTGCCCACATGGTTTACATGACAAGCCTCTTAAACTCAGAATTTGGGTGACCAAGGTGAAACTGAAGCTCTTACAAAATGATCTCTGGGACAAAATATGAACACAGAAAACCAGAAGACACCAAGTGAGGGGATGTGGGGGAGGTGCCCTCACTCTCTGACCCTGGCTTATCTCAGGAGCTGTGAGAAACCAGCCAGCAGAAAGCCAGGGGCTCTCCTGGCTGCCAGCACAGCTGTCAGCAAGGGCAGAGCTCGCTCCCAGCCCTGCCCTGTGCTGCAAACCCACACGCAAGGCACACATTTCTGGCTGGGAGTCCCACCAGCCCCACCCAGCCGCTCAGACAACCCATCACACCGTGGTGCTTTTCGGAGCCCTCTGCTGCTGCCCCATGTGTATGATCCAAGTAAGCATTTATGCAGCTAGGCTACTTCCAGGATCACATTCATGACCAGTGGCAAAAATGTGTAAATCAGGAGGGCAGGAAAAAAACAACCCAAAAGACAGGAAAAGCCAAACAACCAAACAGTGTTCCTATTCCACTGAGGAAGTCAATGTCCACAATGAAGCACCTGCAAATTACCTTTGGGCAGAAAGATATTCTCACTAGGACCAGTTCCAAAATATTCATCTCTTCTGCGATTCTGATTCCATCAGAATCCTAAAGATTCTAAAGATGGTTGCGAGCCTGCAATGTTTCCTTTTGTTATGGAATAAAATGCTTCTGAAAGCTGCTATGTGTGAGTTTACAGAAGAAAAAAGACAAGCTACTTGAGAATATGATATTGGGAAATCCAAAAAATCCCACTCCCCTCCTTGAGTCTGCCCTGCCTCGATCATGAATGTACTGCAGGCACTGGGTCAGCACATGAATAGAAAGAGAGACATTCTTTGGCCAACACACATAATAATCTGCACAAGGACAGAGAGCTGCAGCTCCAGCCCAGCCCCACACACGGCTCTGGGAGCGCCCACACGCCCGGCAGGGCTCACACAGCAGCACCAGCTGCAGCTTAGCCCTCGCTACAAATGCACCTGTAGGAAGGATTCTTCCCAGGAAAAGGAGCACTCAAACTTGGCCAACACAGGCTCACAATGCTCATCCTCACTAAGGGGGGGGGGAGACTTTTAAAAATTATTTCTTTACTAAGAATAATTAAATGATTAATTAATACTGAAATGAGTTCAATTAAAGAAGCTTTTGCTTCTGAGCCATGTAACAACGATCAAAAGCTCCCAGCCCCTTTGGTTCCCATTCAAGGGAGTTACCTGAGCAGAGGGAGATCTTTCAGACAGGGACCTCCTGATCTCCCGAATCATTTGCTCGACTGCAAGGCCCAGATCTGCTGGTGGCCATTGCTCTTCCTCAGGTGCGCTCTGTGATGACCTGGAGGCAACTGGTGCTGTACAACCTGCACGGCCAAGTGGAGCACTGGGTACTGAAGTGCCTGGGGTGGCTGCAAGAATCCAAACAGAATGATCACACTCCACAATGTGGCTCTGGGACACAGAGTTCTACGGGTGCTATAGATCAAACATCACAGGAAGGAAGCAGGAAAAAAAAGGCAGAGAATTTTTTGGCCTCTTAAGTGCCCCCTCTTAATAGGCTTGACAATTGCTGGCTGAGAATGACAGAGCCTTGTGGAAAAATACTTCAAACAGCCACTTTTAATTACATTTTAGAAAAACAAGGCTACAACTGTTTTCCTACCTCGTGGGTCCAAAGCCGGGGGCTGGGGCTGCTGCTCCCTGTGCAGCTGCTGGAAGCTGCAGGGCTGGAGCCGGAGCACCTCCCGGTCGAGCGGAGGCTGCTGCCCCCCGTAGAGCTCTTGCAAGCGGCTGGGGGGCCCCTCCTGCCCGAGCAGCAGCGGCCGCTCCCCGTGCAGCCCGAGCAAGCGGCAGGGCGGCATCCCAAGCACCTCCCGCTCGGCGGGCAGCGGCCGCTCCCCGTAGAGCTCCTGGAAGCGGCTCGGCCCCTCCCGCCGGGCCGGCAGCGGCCGCTCCCGGTGCAGCAGGTGGAAGCCGCAGGGCGGGCGCCGGGCGAGCAGCGGCCGCTCCCCGGGGCGCTGCTGGAGGCGGCCGGGCCGGGGGCTGCGCAGCTCCCGCCCGTCCGGCAGCGTCCGCTCCCGCTGCAGCAGCAGGAAGCCGCTGGGCGGGCGCCCGGGCGGCAGCGGCGGCCGCTCCCGGGGCAGCGGCTGGAAGCGGCCGCGCCCGTGCCGCCCGTCCGGCAGCGGCCGCGCCCCGGGGAGCTGCCGGGAGCCGCGGGGCGGGCGCCTGCGGCGCTCCCGGCCCGCCGCCGGCCGCCGCCTGTCGGCCGCGCTCCGCCGCCTGAGGCGCAGCAGGAGGTCGGGGCGGTCGCGGCGGAAGCAGGGGCTGCTGTAGTGCAGCCAGCCCCCGGCATCGCCCGGCGCAGCCGCGCCCAGCCAGCCCGGCACCTTGCGGAAGCCGTAGCGGTACAGCTGCCGGACGAAGCTGCGGAACTGCGTGGCCCTGAAGGGGCGCGGCACCGGCCCCGCCCCAGCGCCACCGCCCCCGGGGGCGGGGCCCGGGCTGAGCAGCTCCCGCTCGAAGAGGCAGCGGTCGACGAGCAGCCCCCGGGCCCGGCTGTCCCAGCGCACGGAGCGGATGCGGGGGCTGTTCAGCAGGCGCCACAGCTTGGCGGGGAAGGCGCTGGCGCTGAGCCCGGCGGGCAGCGGCAGCTCCGCCATGGCTGCGATCGCCGCCTGTGGCCGCAACGCCCGCGGCGCAACGGCCGCGGCTGCGCCGGCGGCGCGCGGCCTGAGGGGGGCGCTGCGCTGGCGCCCGGCGCGGCCCCGGCGCGGGCCGGACTTGGCGGGGACGAGCGCGGCAGAGCCGGGGCTGCGGGCACAGCGCGGGCGGGGCGGCTCCCGGCGCTGGCCGGGCTCCGCACGGCACGGCACGGCACGGCAGGACTCGGCGGGCAAGGCGGGCAGGGAAGGGCAGGGCAGGGCACTGAGAGCAGCGGCGGGCTCTGTCCCCATGCTGCATCCCGTGCCTGGGTCACCATCGGTGACAGGGAGGAAGGACATTGCTCTGTCTGGGCTGGGAAATGGATGAAAGGGGGGCATTAGAAAACATTCATTTGGTCTCCTTTTCAGCAGACTGGCTCTTTTTATCTCCCATGTCTGCCTGTCTTTGGCAGAGTTGGCACATTTCTCGTGATTTGGAGTCAGCTACAGCAGCAGGAAGGGGCAGCAATTTTGTCAGCATTGTCATCCAAGCTAAAGTGCTGGCCCGTGGATGGATATTACTCTACCCAAGGAATTGTAATGCCTGGGCAATAAGACAATGTTGCCCCATCACCCTCCCTGGTTTTCCCCCTCCTGCTTCGCTTCTTTTTGGTGCCAAGGCAATGAGGAAATGCTTGAGCTGTGCTAAAAGCTGTAGCTGTGCTGAAAGAAGCATTTACTTTGTAACAGGGGATGGGAATGAAGCGCTTTCCAGAAACCAGCAAATTTAGCAGAACAAGCTAACTGCAAATGGTAACCACTTGGTGTTTGAGCAGACAATCTTGTAGACTCTGCAGAAATGAGAGGTGAGAAGTTCAAGCCCGAGGAAGCTTTCTGAGCCTTCATCCAGAATGACCAGCAGGAGAGTGATGACCACCTTGTGCAGAAACTGCAAGTGTGCCACGAGGGCTTTTTAATCGTGTAATTAGAAAATATGCTACAATGTGAGGTTAGGAAAAGTTAATGTGCCCATGAAGTAAAAAAAAAAAAAAGTGTAAAACTAGTACTGTGTGAATAACGGGCGAGTGAGTTTGTGGTGGAGCTATCCCCGTCACTGGTGGTGATGAACAAACCAATACCTGCCCTATGGACCCCACACTATGGAGCACTGTTTTATTACCTACTTTTTGGGCACCAATTAATGGCCTAGAGTTGTGGGGAACTCACGCTGGTGTCTTCCCAGATGGTGTTGCACTTTTCTTTCCTCGGGAATCCCCTCTTCTTCCCCCCATCTGGGGAGAGTTCCAATGCAAATGCCTCCTGCAGCCAGCTCTTGTCACTGTAGACTGACAAAGGAGACCTTGCAATGGAGAGAGACTCCCTAGAGCTGCTGTGGAGAGCTGAAGGGGGAAGCTTTGTCCCTCAGCCTTGAAGTCTTGTTGGGGAGCTGCTTGTGCTCTGGGGGACGCACACCAATGATGTTTATCCATGCCTGCAGGTTCATTCCTGAGCTTCCTGACGTGCCACAGAGACATTGGGGCTGTCATGTTGGGGAATAAATTTCAGTCTGGGAACTTCTTGAAATCTTGAAATGCTTCAGTTTTTTTTTTTTTTTTTTAGTTTTTTTTAGGGGTTTTTTTTGTGTGTTTTTTTTTGTTTTGTTTTGTTTTGTGGGTTTTTTGTTTGTTTGGTTTTTTTTGTTTGTTTGTTTGTTTTGGTTTGGTTTTTTTTGGTTTTGGTTTTGGTTTTGGTTTTTTTTGTGGGTTTTTTTTTTTTTTTGGTTTTTTTTTTTTTTTTTTTTCCCTGCAGAAATATTGCCATAATCTTTTGCTTCCAGAGAATCTTCTCCATGTCTTTAGGAAAATTCCCACTGCTAGGCTCCCAGATTAGGCCAATTCCCAGGTTCCTTCCCACACTGAGGTGTAGCCCATGTTTTCCACTCTCCAGCTGGAACAGAAGAAAGCAGAGAGTTTGCTGTTGTGGGAGAGCAGCTTCTCTTTCCTGCCTGCTTTCCCTTTGGGACAGGTCGGTGTGTGCTCATTAGATAAAGGCAGGTTTAAACTCTGGAGGAGTTGTGTTCCAAACTGCTCCCTCCTCGAGCTCTTCTGTGGGCATCCTTGGACAAAAGACCTCTTGGTGGGAGCTCCCAGTGGCAGGTTAAGGAAGGAGGTTGACATTTCAGGGCTGTGACTGCTGAAAGCAGCTGGTTTCCAGAGGTGTCCAGAGCTGGGAGTGGCTCCTTTTCTCAGCTGCCTGCAGAAAAGGAAGTTGCCAAGTGAGAATTTCATTTGCAGAGATGGGCATCAGGGATTTTTCCAAGAGAAGGGCTAGCAGAGAGGCAGGTCTGGTGCTAAAGTGGCTGTGTGTTTGTTTTGATGGTAGGGAGGGTCGGAGATGCAGACACAGACACCAGCTGGAGGAATAGTGTCATTTACTGCAATGCAAAAGTGCAAGAGAGAGTCAGAAAAGGAGAAGCCAAGCAATGCACCCCAGCATTATTACAAAAGGTTGCCTCTAGTGGTTAAGAAAGACACATCAGCAGATGCCCCAATACTTTCCCCTTCATCCAGAGTGGCACATCAGCTGGGGGAAGCTGTCCCAGCCAAGCCCTGGAGAGCCACGGCTGGGAACTGGGAAATCCTGCGGAGCCTCCACCTTTGGCGGCCACGAGGCTTCCGAGTGCGCTGTGAGAGCAGCCCGGCTGTGACAGTGCTGGACAGGCAACGTGACAGAGCTTCTGCTGGGGGACAGCTGATTTCATTCTCCTCTTGGTTTTCTCCCTGAGCCTGCCCAGGGCTCAAGGAGGAGCCAGGGCCAGCTGTGGCCTTGTCCATTTTCCTAATGCAGAAAGGTGCAGACGTGTTTCCCCAGTGAATGGATGCATTGATCCTTTTGATAGCAATACTTGGTTAGGAGCAGATACACAGCACATTTGGTTGGAAGGGTCACCTAGAGGGCAGCTTTGGCTCAGGTCCTGTTGTTGAGGCTTCAGCCAGGGTCTGAAGTTCAGCCTTCAGTCCTTCAGTATTTTGTGGTGCAAATCATTGCTGTGCAGACTGGAAACAAACAAGTCTGTCTTTAGCACATTTGAGACAGGGAAGAGGATTAGGCCTGCAAGGCCAGGCTAGGGCCAAGAGCAGAAGGCCAGCAGCCTACATTTGCCCCCAGGGAGCCGTCCAGAGCAAGAAGCCACTCCTGGCCAGGGGCTGAGGTGCCCGAAGCTGCCTCCCCGCTGTGCAGCTCTGCAGAGCCCGCGCAGCGCCGGGTCCTGGGCAGCTGGGACAGCCCGGCTGCCCTGGAGCACAAGGAGTGTCCCAGAGAGAAGCTGCTGCCCTTTGCTTTGCAACTCTTTCACAGAGTCCTGTCATTAATCCACAGAGTCTGATATGTTTTCCTTTTGTCTCCCAAATTTAACCCAGCTTTTTTGAGAAAATCGACTGGTGTAGCTTCTGCTGGTGGTGGTGCTTTTGTCTGCAGGTGAGGGCAGGTGATTTGAGCCAAGGACAGAGTCCACTGTTAACATCCCAGCTTTGCCAAGTCAAGGAAACCTCTCACAATTGGGCTGGTGGTGCTGATCAGTTTTCCTAGTTTTTGGAAAGCTTTGACCTTAAGAAACCCAACAGATTTTCCTCCATGAGGATACCAGCAGTAGCATGATGCCAATTTTTTCCACCTCTTCTCTGTGTCTTTGGTGGTTTTTTTGAGAGTTCCTCAGTGCCCGACAGGAATGAAAGGACCTGTGATGATGTGATTTGAGAGCTCTGTTGTTCCTTGCCACGTGAGTGTACATGGCAAGCTGGACACCCCACTCATGGTACTGTTGAGTTAAATTCATCCCAATTCTGTGCAAACAGCAGCCCCAAGGTGCTGAGAAGAGCAAGGACAGTGGGTGGATGTGCATGCACACAGCCAGGGCTGATTGTGTAGGCAGAAGGTTTTGGACTGCTGTACATCTTCACTCTCCCTGGCTGGAGGAATATATCAGATCTATACAAAATAAAAATATTTCTCAAAATATATCAAAATGTATCACAACACATAGGAATTGATGATATATGTAATTTATCATCTATATACTACATATTATATGTTAGAGGTCATTTTGGGCAGACACTGTAGCCTGTGTGCACAACCCTGCAGGCAGAACAATGGACATTCTGTGGATTTTGAATCACGCTTGCAAATGCTCTGTGTACGTGCCTGATAGCAGAAGCATTCTGCCCTTGGGCAACCAGCATGAGGAAGTTTGCCAACTGCATCCAAGGGGAAAGGATGTTGAAGAACATGGTCTGAAGATGCTAGCAGAGGATGTGAAGATGTTCTGCTGATATTGCTGACAAGCTAAGCTACATGACCAAGATATGTTAAGAAATGCTCTTTGTTTTATGCACAGTGCTTTGTTAACCAATTGGATGTGTCCCCATGCCACCTGAATCCTGTGTTATGACATAAATGTACCCTTAGATTAGTCGTAAACGAGCATTGATCATACTTGTATGAAGATTCAGTCTTTGACTCCGGAAGCTCCTCTCCTTTTCCCCCCTACCCCTACTCTGTCTTTCATGAATTATGTATTTTAATATAGATACTATAATAAATAAAGTATATAAAATATAGACTTGGTCTTTTTCTAAGCCATTGCCTGTGGGTCATACAGACCATCTCCTGGTGTTACTGCATTTGTGTATTCTGGTACTACTTATTAGAGCATCCATGTCCCTGGGAGTTCCTTCAGGGAACTTCACACAAAGGGCTTCCATCATTTCAGTGCCTTTAGAACTTGTTCCTTCCCAGTTTTCCAGCCTCCTCCTGGATTTTGGAGCATCTCAGCACTTGTGTCCATGGCCCTTCCTTCATCCCCAGCCTGCAGCAGTCACAGTCACTGCTGCCTCCCCCTTGCTGCAGCTCATTTGCCCAAGTGCTGCCAAAGGCAGCGGAGCTGGCTCAGGATCCCTGTTGGCTTCTGGGCTCTGGGATGAGCTTCAGGGGGACACTTGGAGCCCTTCCTAAAGAGCTGCCCGTGGGATGGGGGGTGGATTTATCCTCCCCAGGTGGCTCCTGCTTGGAGTTCTGCTCTCAGTGGAGTCCCGGAGTTTTCTCAGCAGGCCTTGGCAGCGAGTTCTGAGCCAACGTGTGGCTCTGCTGCCATCCCAAATCTGCGCTGCCCTTGCCCAGCCTGAGTGCAGGTTGGGCCTGTGCTAGGCATGGCCGGGGATTTCCATGGCCCAATCCTGCAGCATTTCCATCTGCTCCTGGCTTTGGGTAGCACACATCTACAGTTCCTTCAATTGAATCATTGCATTTATTGCAGATAGCTACACCTGCACTAGAAATGTACAAATATGCAAAAAACCCTTTAGTTTAAAAATGAAATTTGTTTTAAATTACTACACTTGTGCTGCCAATGTATAAACATGCAAATATCAATTTAAGTTTAAATTTATTTCTTTTGAGATAATTGTGCTTTTTAAATATATACAAATATCAACTTCAGTATAAAAAATTAGTTTATTGCAACTCTACAACTCACTATACACAAATATGAATTGAAGTTTAACAATTAAATTTTTTACATATTGCTACAACTGTACAGCCCATATACAAATACAGGAATATCAACATCCCTCTCTACAGAATCTCAGATCCAGAACTAAATAAATACAATTGTAGAACTATGCAACTCCATATATATTTAAGTAAAGTAAATACATATATATCTATAAGAATATATAGATGTAAATACGTATTATGTATTTCATTCCATATGTGACATATAGTACACACATAACAAACATATCTATAAATATACAAATATCAATGGATTAATAAAAAAATCTATACAACCCCAGCAAAAGAACTACACAGCTACAAAAATGTACAAGTATGTAAATATAACTCCAGATGTAAACAGATCAATACACATGCATCAATATAACAAAATACATACATAGATACCTACACAAATATCAGTCAATGTATGTAAATATCCCTACACTTGTAACTATCCAAGTCTAACTCTACCCATCCATAAACAGAACCAGATCAGGAGGGATTGCAGCCCCCCATGTTCCCAGGCTCTCACTCGGTCTCCTCCTCCCGTGCAGAGCAGCTCTCCTGGACAGGGACAGCAGATGGGACATGTGGGAAGCAAAGGGAACACTGAGTCAGTGTGGGGACGTTTCCCTTGGCAGCAGCTGCACTTCCACCAGGGAAGAGGAAATGTCAGAGCCTCCCCAGGAGGGTCAGAAGGAAAAGCAGCCGAGGGGCCAGGCTGTGCTGAGCTGTTCACTTCTTTCAGGCATCCCAGTTGCTCTGGGGGATCTCCCTCATGTCACGTTATTGAACCACCTCTGCACTTACCAAGACTGTGGCCCCCAAATCGAGCAGTATTTCTGTCTCCAGCTGCTTGCACCAATGACAGGGAACGTCCTCTGACAGCGCTGGGGCACAAAGTTACCTTCCACGGCTCATCTGACAGGCCCTTGTTCTTCCTCTGCTTCCTGTCTTTCTCCTTATCTTCCACTTGGAATTTTTGTAGCATTTCTTTTTCTTTCCCCTTGATCAGTGCTAAAATGAACGTTTCTCTTCCAAGCTTGAGTTAGTTCAGTGATCCTGTCAAGCATTTTCTCAGGAGGTTTTCTCATGGAATTGAGTGTTAATTTCAGCAATTTTGGTGATTTTCTGTGTGATTTCTGCAAGTCTCCTGTTCATTAGTGCACCACTTGGGAAGGTAGAAAGAGAAAAAGGATGTTTCTGTATGTCAGTCCACTAGTGGAATATTCATGGGTAGAGAGAGTGATTAGCTGCATTTTACATGTACTCCTAACCTGAAAGTGCAACAGGTGACTTGGGGAGAAATCAAAGCCAGATCTCTCCTTCTACCAGCCTGTATTCAAATGTAAAGTAAATAGAGCAGGCTGAGAATGTTAGTGCTCCATTAGTGCATCCATAGATTCCTGCTATGCCTGGGAACCTGATGCTCGGAGTCTTCCGCGTTTAGGGGAACTGCATTTCAGCGAACTGCATTTCAGCAAAGAGAGTCCCTGTGCACAGGCGCCAAAGGGAAGAGGGTCCCACGGAGAGTCGGCCGAGGAACGACACTCACAGCCCATGTGGCTACATGCTGCTCCCCTTTGTTAAGCAACTTTGGCACATTTATCCTTCTCTAGACACTGTCTCACGCCACTAATGCTTAATGCTGCTTGGTTCAGTAGCTGCATTCACACATGCATGTTAATTACTGATTGGCTGTCACGCCATAAGCATCTTTAGCTAAGGTGTGCCAAATTAGCAGTTCCCACTTGTGTGTGCTTGGCATTTGGTTTCATCTGGGCACAATGCTCCTTCTTCCTTGATGCATCTGTTTGAGGACAGCACATGGTCTGTCTCGTTCTGGGGACAGCACATGGTCTTCAGAGTAACTCTGTAAACTGCAGACCAGATTTTCCAATTCTCACAGGAGAATGTCATGGCCTCATTCAGCCAGGAATCCTTCTACATTTTAGTAGACCCATTTTCTGCAAGGCCAGAGGCTTTTCCTTTTCAGAAAAAAAACCCCAACCAAACAAACAAAAAAACCACCCAAAACAAAACAAAAAAACCAAACAACAACAACAACAAAAAAAAAAGATCCTAAAGAATCACCTCAAGTAATAATAAAAGAAAAACTACTAATAATAGGGATTCCTTTTGGAATGTCATCAGATAGAGATTCTCATTTTAGAACTGAAACAGTACAAAAGTTATGTAAAACACTCCCTGTTAAATGGGACCTGCTGAGCCCACGGAGGTCAATCCCAGCAGCAAGGCTGACAGAACAAATCAGAGTCTAAAAGCAGAAATGAGTAAAAGTGGCCAGGAAAACTCACTGAAGTGGTACCAGTGCTTCTCCTTGCTCTCTTGAGGTCCAGAATTCCATTGGTTCTAAAGAAAAAAGTGAGCCCATGATAGGAAATGATAATTTCAGTCCCTTCTTATCATCTTTGTGGAAAGTGATCTCATCTTTCCACAAGTTTCTGCTGTGACCATCCCTGGTGATTCAGGCACATCCTTATCAACCTGGGAACTGTGTCTTATGCCAGAAAGCAGAGCAACAAGCCACTTAAAGAAAAGTGGAAAGGACCATTTGAAGTGTTCCTAAGCACTCCTGCAGCAATAAAAGGGGATGGGATCAGTACATTGATACACCTGCCCCCAAGGGAAGACAGCCCCAACACATAAGGGACTTGAGGGGGAAAATGTAGATGAGAATTTGAAGCCTCTATTTGTTAAAGCATGGAAATAAAACTTTCCAATGCAGTGTAGAGTGAGCTAGAAGAAATCCCATCAAGGGAAAGATATGTCATGAAGAGGTAACTATGAAAAGTCCTCAGTCTCAGCCCACCCTGGCCAGCAGCACTCTGGCACGCTCTGTCAAGCAGCAGCAGCCAGCAGGCCCAGGGGAGGCAGCCCAGCACAGTTCACCCCATGCCCCCCACGGCAGCGTCCCTGGGGCTTCTGCACTGCAGAGCTGGAGGAGCACCCCCTGAGCCAGGCAAAAATGGACCCAAGTCTCAGGGTTTAGGAGGTGACATTTTCTTGAACTTGGCTTGAAGGAGAACAGAAGGGCAACAACGGCTCAGGTGTTCAATCACAAAACACCCCAAGGGCTCTCAGGTACAGGGACTCAACATTGTTGGATTGGAGAAAATGGAGGAATTTGTAGAATGCTCTGCAAGGAAGAAAGGGGCATTCCCAGCCACCTTTGAGTGTTCCCAAATATTATCCTCCCTCAGACAATTTCATATCCTTTCCCAAAAGAAGATTATGGTCTTGTTGCTAACATGTCCTCTTTTTCAGCTGAATAAATAAATGGCAGGAAATTTAGGAAAAGAACTAGACATCAAAGTCCCCATAGGTCTGTGCAGGAATCAACATCTGTGTCTCTCTAGAAAGACAGGTTGTGACTGACTAGTTTGGAGAAATCTACGAAACTGATAGTGATCCTGAAGGGACACTGGAACGGAATTTCTCTTTTTAAACCTATTGTAGTACCTTGCCTCCAACACTTCTCCATGTCTTTTACAAAATCCTTACAGAGATCTGGATCTTCCCTGGCTCATGACAAGGTGAGGCCATGATCTCCAAGCAGTCCTGAGAGCTGCTTCAGCTGACAGCTCAGAGCAGCCCATGGGCACTCCTCTCCAACCCTCCAAAACAAGGTCATTTGGGGTGGAGGTTGTCCTCTATGCCTTCCACCCCTTAAGGCAAAGATCTTAAATTAACAAGAAAATCAGAAAACAGGCTTATTCTTATCATAAAGAAATTCCATTTGCTACAATATTTTCTTAAATTGTGCACAATTTCATAATAGATGTACTGGGCTTCCATTCTCTACTGATAAGTTTCATTCAGTGGACAGAGCTAAGTCTTGAAGAGATTATCTGACCAGAAGAAAGACTCTCCAAAGATGATAAAACTGATGATAAGAGAAGGAGTTAACAGAAATGCAACTTTTTTATTGCTAAAGTTCAAGACTAAATTCTCTAATCTTAGACTAACTAATCCTACATTTTTAACAAATAATCATCTCCTTATTACTAACTTGAGGAAACGTAAAAACATAATTTTCTTTTAAAATAAAACAGCTGGAGCTCATAGATGTTCCTTTGCTGAAGCAGAAGACTGGTGCCAGGACTCCAGGACTTGCTGCTTGCCAAATTCAGATATTCATTGCTGAATGTGGGACAGCTTTTTGTGGAGCCACTGGTACCTGCTGTTCATCTCGGAGTAGCTGGGGCTATCCTATGAAGGAGAAATCAAAAGAAAATTAGTGTGTGCCAACATTTCTGCAGAGTTTAGAATTTCATGACCTTTCCTACAAAATAGCCTTGAGGCACACTCAGCTGGTCCAGTCTGGCTTTATTCATGTAAAACAGTAAAAATACACTCAGTTTATCTTTTGAGCTATTTTTCTCTGTGAGCCACCGCCCTTGAGGGAACTTTGCAAACTGAGGCTGTTATAATGCAGACCGAAAAACAAACTCTAGACAAGTCAGAAACGACAACAACAAAAACCCAAAGCACATCAGCTCCTCAGGACGCCAAAACTCATTAATGCTTAAAGTAACCGGTGGGAGTCAAACTGTCCTCATTCCCGTCTCCCTGAAATCAGCAGGTGTGAGGTTTATCAAGCTGATGATACAAATCCAAGATGAAGTGGCAATGAGAATAATAGATGCCACTTCCCAGCACTCTCACACCAATGCTTCTGATCCTCTGGGCCTGAAGACCTGGATTGTTTGGGATGACAAAGTCTCCCTCCACATGGAAATGAACATTTCAAAGCATCCTGAAATGAATATTTACAAGCCACAAATCCCTAACAAGTTGAAATTCAGTACCAGGACAGACAACAACTTGTGCTAGGGATGCATCCCAGGCCAGATACACCAACCAACCTGTGTTAGACAGGTTTGAAAAGAAAACTACAGATGCCTTTCAACATTTTGAGAGGCACCAGAGAAGCAGTAGCCTGCACTACTGGCTTCTGCCCAGTGACATTTGCTGGCAAGAGCCCTGGCACAGGCCTCACTGCACTGCTGCCCTGCAGGGTCAGACCTGCCCTCAGCCTGGCACGGAGCATCCCTGGCTGTATCCAGTGTGAGCCGGGGCCCTGCCGCGCCTGCTCCAAAGGCCGCAGCTGCCCCAGAGCCCCAGAGCTGCAGGAGGCCTGGCTGCCCCTGCCAACATCACTGCCCTGACACAAGCTGCCAGCAATTTCCAGGGCTTTCTACCACACACACACTTCTCCCTCCTCTCCTGCAAATGCCATGAGGGGATGCAGCAGCACTGCTGCAGCTGATCCTGTGCAGCTGCACTGCAGGAAGGAAGGGCCCGTCCAGGCCTCACCCACCTCGGTGTTCATCTCAGCACTTCCCCCCACCTGGCCCATCTCCTCCTTTACCTTTCTATCTCCCTAGTTCACAATTACTTGTAAATAACATCTGTAGTATTAACTCTGAAATATGGTCTTGCTTGCACCAAAATTTGAACAGAGGCTTCTCTTAATAATTAAATTTTAGTCCATCATTGTCCACACTGGAGTTAGGAAAAGCAGCACATTAATACCTTCATTGAAATCCAAGGGACACTACTGCTTCAGCCTCCCCAGTTCTCTTCACATCTTTTTGGACATGCTAGTCCTCTACACATGAGTGCTGGCATTCTAGAACTCCAACATTTGTCTTTTTTTGAACCTAAAGGGTGCAGGGAAATGGAGCCCAGACTTGGAGGCAGGGTGCTGGCTTTGACATCCCATTCCATGGGGATGGCTCTGACATCCCTGTAGAATGGGATGTCAAAGCCAGCACTCAGGAAGAAGAGCAGCCACCAGCTGCTGCCTGGATGTAACTGGGCTACTGCTCAGTTCTCTGCTTCTTGCTCCTCACAGGACTGATAAAGCCAGAAGCCCGAGGCCGTTTCTGCAACAAAAACAAAATAATTCATTCTTCTATGATCACAATCAGGTTTTGCTCTCCATTCTAAAAAAGAAGCATCTATGAATTGGCAAAGTTTTAAAATGCACTATTTTAAATTAAAAATAACTGTCAAACCTGGAAGACCTGCAGGTAAATATCTGCTCTGCTGCATTCCTACTTTCTCATCTTAGCACTTAGCACATCCTTCTCCAAGTCTACTGCTAAAAGGCTTTGGGAAGTAGACACTCCCTTCAGCAGCTCCAGCAAAGCCTCCCCAGAATGGGGATGCCAGGTAAGTTTTGACTAGGTCCCAATTACTGCTTGCACACACCAGGAAAAGACTCAGCTTTTGCTATCAAACACCCACATAATTTGTTACAGAGGAACATGGCTGTTTTAGAGTTTTATGCATTAAAAACAAGATTAATGCTTCACTATTACAACCCATGAGTACAGGTTGTTATGGTTGGTTGTGAATTCTCATCAGGATGAACACAGACACCAGTCACATGTCCAGAAACTCTTGTGCATTTAGCTACAGCTGTCTTAAATCCAGCAGGCTTACCCACTCCGCAGACTCAAAAGCTGTTGGCTAACAAGTCTTTAAACTTGTACAAGAGAGTTTCACAAGTGGTTACCAAGGAGCCCTTGCTGTTGCTCAGGGCCCTTCAGTCATCTCTCAGCTCCTCCCAAGGAGCTTCTCAAAGGTGCTGCCTCACGAGCCACAACAGACGGCCACAAGCTCCCCACAGGCACAGCAAACCTCAGGGCCAGGGATGGAGTAGAACAGGACAGCCGTGCTGTGCCCAGGCAGAGGGAGGGAGGAGAGAAATTAAGGCAGAGGAGGGAGTGAGGGAATAGCACCATTCCGTAGGTGCTGTGTTTTGTCCAGCCATGTGGATAGTGCGGAGGTGGGGTCAACAATGAGAGTGACAGAGAGACAGAGGGAGAAGAGAGCAAGAGGGCCCCATCTGCCCCACCTGGTGCAGCCTCTTATGCACAGGAGATTTTTCATGCAGTTCTGTCACACAAGCAGAGCCAGCCCTTTGAGCCCTTGTCCAGGGAATGAGTTGAGGGTGGGGGCTGAGCTCAAGTCTCCAGGCAGAGCAGAAAGTTGGATCAGGACAATGCTGCTCCACCCCTGCTGGATCCTCTCTTCTTATCACAAGCTTGAGGTCACAGCAGTGTGTGGCAAAACATGCCCAGGCCTGGTCCTGCACATTCCCATCACAGCTTTTACATCACCAGCAAGTCTGCTAAAATGTAATACACAGTGCAGAATGTTAAAAATGCACAAAATACCTGAGCAGGTCTTGCTGGAGCATCTGTCTCAGAAGGCCTTGGAGATGTCGCTTGGCTGCTGCTGGTGGGGTTCTGAGATGGAGCTGATTTTCTATGGATGGTCCAAGAGTTCATGTTAAAAAGTCTAAATATCAACTGTCATAGTTCTTTCCTTGCAGGGAAAACAGACCTTCAGTGTCAGGACTCAAGGGAAAAACATGAAGCAGAGTTGAGGGAGCTTTAGGCAGGATATCATGAAAACATTCATGGCCCAGAGGGTGCTCGAGCACTGCAACAGGCTCCCCAGGCCAGTGGTCACTGCAGCAAGAGCTCAAGAACAGTTTGGACAACTCTCTTGGGCACAGGGTGTGATTCTCATGGTGTCTGTGCAGGGCCAGGAGTTGGATTCCATGACCCTGGTGGGCCTCTGCTGGTGCAGCATATTGTAAGAATCTAGGCTTTATTTCCAGGGCTTTTTTCTGAAAAGGCTCTTTTCCTTCCCCAAGAGACTGAACTTACCTAGAAAGTATTAACTTCAAACTCTTTCTTTCGATTTTACTGTAGCCAGCCAATCAGTCTGAAGGGTTTGAAATAGCTGTTCTTTCAGACTGAAGGAATTCTCCTTTGCATTCAGGTTGGCTACCTACAGGCAGATGTTCAGGAAAACAAATCTTCATTACACCTATATGCAAACTACAGAAATCTAAAGGAGCTACTTCAGCTGGGATGGCAGAACATGGCTCTCATCATGTTGTGAATGTCTGCAGGGTGAAAAAGCTCTGCCACTGCCCTGGGCAAACACAGCAACAAACTTCACAGGTTCAGAGAATGAGTTCTTAAAAGTCATCCCGTGAACAACTGAAACTGTATCCACGTTGAATTTGAATCCTTTGCCTAGGCTCCAAAACTCTTTTTCTTAGCTAAAGAGGAAATAATCCTATTTAATATAATAATGCTTGCATAATTCAGCAACAGCTTAGGTGCATGGGGAATATTTAAAAATGAAAGAAGGAGCTACTGCATCTTTCCATGGGTGTGCCTCTGACGAAAGCCTATCAGAAAGAAATACCAGTGGAACTTATCTTGAAGGAGTATTGGAAAAGTCTCTAATTTGAACAGGTGAGGAAGTAGTAAAATTAGGAACAGCAAAACAGCATAATGGACAAATTGCTGGCACAAGCTCCATGATCTCACCTGCTGAAGGATCTTTCCAAGGGAGTCCTTGTCCTTTGGCCTGACTCCATCTCTCTGCAGCCGAGCAAGTAACTCTGGCTCCTTGTAATCCCTCAGAGCAAGCAGATGAATCACCCTGTCCCTGTAGGGTCGGCCGTAAACAGCAGCGCAGCCGCTCCAGTCGATGTCTGCAAGTCTCACAGGCACCATCCTCTTCTTCTCAGGCACAGGACCTGGATTGTTTTGTTGGGCTCCTCTGACCTCTGCTTCTTCTCCTAAAGTGAGGGAAAACCAGAAACAGAGAGTTCAAATTGCAGGTTTGCAGAAGGCAAGGTAGTTGATTCCAAAGGATGCACCAAGAATGTTGAACCTCTATTGGTTGGGCATTTACAAATCTAAAAGAATCCAAATAGTAAACCATTAAAAAGAAACAGTTAGTAAAATGCCTGGTAAAGGAGTGATACTGGATGGGAGGTTTTCATGAAAAATTCTTTTTATGCATGGTGCTTTTATATGATTTCCCCAGTTTGTAAGCTCAAGCATTGGCTATGTCAAGAATGGCATGGACAGTGGGAATATGTGCACTCTCAGCAAGTTTGCCAGCACCAGAGGCATGGGATGCCATCCACAGGGACTGGGACAAGCTTGGGAACTGGGGCCCTGGGAACCTCATGGGATTCAACAAGGCCAAGTGCCAAGTGCTGCATCTCTGGGGTTGGGACATGCCCGAGGCAATATGCACCGAGGCATACCTGGGGATGAAGGTGGGGAGGACTTGGAGGTGCTGGTGGATGAAAGGCTGGATATGAGCAAGAAACCATATAGATATCCAGTAAAAAAATGAAATGGAAGCATATCTGAAAGGGGTCCATCACTTTAATACCCTTTGAACTTGGATTGTGTGACTCCTTTTCTGCCTGGGTCCTGAGCTCTCTGCTCTTCTCTTTGGCTTTGATCATGGCAAGCATTTCACAAAAATCCAAAGGATGGGATTTTTTTTACCCTGTCTTGTTCTGTTTACTCACCCTTGGACTTGAGAGTCTTCCCCTGCACCCTGGCAGACACTGGCAATCCAGAATGTGTCTGAACCTTATTTTTCTGTTGTTCTTCAGGGGTGGAAGTGGAAATGGATCTGACATTTGTAGACATGTTCAAAATTGAACAGGATGTGGAAGGCAGGTCCAAGAAAGAAGGAGAGTGGCCACCACCAGCTGCTGGCTGGACATCACTGGGCTCTTGGTCAATCCTCTGCTTCTTGCCCATCACAGGATTGAGAAAGTCAGAAGCCAGAGGCCGTTTCTGCAAAGATGATCCTGATTAGTTTTGCTCCCATTCTGGAAAAGCAGCATTTCTGAACTGGCAATGGTTCTGTAAAAGAACTGCGTGCCTTTTTGGGAATGACTGGTTTGTGTTGATTATGGAGCCCCAGTTAGGGACTGTTGGAAAAGCCTTTGTATGAACCATGAAAGGAATCCATGGAGGTTGTTACACTGGACTCTGGAATGTCCAACAGCCTTTCCATATCTTTTAAAGGTTATTGATGACAACCCCTACTCTGGAGATACCAGATTTGATGGAACCCTTTGCACTGTTCATCCATGAGTGCCTTTGCCCTGCACAGTAGCCCCATATTTAGCTCAAAGAATGGGAACGAAGGAAGGAACCCTGTGGTATTTTGAGTGTATTTCTCAAAAAATAACTAAAAAATGTACTCAAGGCATGGTCAATGCACCTCAGGGCAGGAACCACCATGGTCCTGATTGATAGAATATACTTGAAAATAAATGGGAAAGAAAAGTGTCAGTTTATGTGCCCAACATGGTTATGTCTGGTTCAGCACAAAAAGGAGGTCACTGGTTATCCCTGAACAGAACCTGAAAGTAACAGGTGGTACTCCTGGAACGAAAGACGTGGTGCTAAAGACAGCTACTGCCTTGAACCCTGAGTAAAGGTTACAAATTGCTGGATTTGTTACAAGAATGCTAATTGATTTGATATCCAGCAATCTGGCATATCATCAATCAATCAGAAAAAGGAGTGTAAGAATGGGAGAAGACTAGAAGTCCCCACTGTAGGTGGGACTGGCTTTCCTCATGGCTACCAGACCTTTAAAGGCTTACAGAAGTATTTATAGCCCGTGCTGGAATTATTGCTGTTTGCATTTTTTTTTCTGTGTGATAATTCATTGTATTTCAGCTTTCATGAGATGTTTTGCAAATATTTGTAATAACAAACATTTTTATCCTAGAAAAGAAAATTAGTTTTAGAAGTGAGACTTCCAAGACAAATCTTGAAAGGATCTGTGTGAGGATCTATGTTGCAAATAGTTTAGGAGGAAGGAGTGGGTAGTGGAACTCTGAAAGCTCTGAAACCCTCTATGTCCCAAGCCAAGCCAGAGCAATACAGTTTCCTCAAGAACACATTCTGCAGCTCAGATAACCAAGATGAAAATGACTACTATATGGAAGACCACAATGAAAGGTCAACAAAAGTCCAAAAGCTCAGTGAACACCCAGGGTCTCTAAAGATCCCCAGCAGACCCTCAGAAACTAACTGTGCAGACTCCAGCAATTTATACATATTTAATGATTTCTGAGAAACAGAATGCCTGTGTACTGCATACTCCAGTAAAGCACAGCAAGCTCACCCCAAAGTGTGCCTGTCCCCGCGGTGCCTGTGCCCCAGCAGCAGGTGTCACTTGGGGTCTGCCCGGTGTCTGCGTCTCTCTGCTCCCCCAGGGTTTCCCTGGCTCAGGAGATGCCCCGTTCTCCACGCGTGACTGCTCCACTCTTGGCTGTGCCTCTCAGAAACAGGGCTCCTATTGCATGAGTGAATGCCTTGAGAGCCAGCCCCTCAAACACCTTCTTTGTCCTTGCTGCACATGTGCCTACAGCGACATGTGGGTCACCTTCCTGCCAGTTCAGGATGTGCAGAACTGTACTTAAGTGCTACTTCTGTTCAAAGTTTTCTGGAGGCAAAAAGGGAGCTGGGGCAGGGGCAGAGGGGCTGATGTCAATAAGTGAGAGGTTGTCCTCAAGTCCCTTTTGCCGGGGCAGATGCCATGGGGGTCTGTCACCCAGAGCAAGAGCCAGGACCCGCAGGAAGGATCCTGTGTCCTGGATCCGGCCAGGAGGGTGATCTTTGCAGCAGCTCAGAGGAGCACGGCCAGGACCTTGGGGTAACTGGATACCACCTGCCACGCGGCAGGGGCAAATGGAAGGGTTTGTTCTTCCTCCACCTGTGTGCTGTAAGTCACGGGCTGTGCCAAGTTCTGTGTGGAGAACGATCACGTGTGACTCATTCGCCTCTTGTACACTCTCCTTTTAGTGCTGTTATTACCGTCTGTGTTCTTTTTTCACTGCTGTTTCTAGTAAATTGTTCTTATCTCAACCCGTGATCTTTACCCATTTGTGCTCTTCTCTCCATCCTGCCACAGGGAAAGTGGTGGGGTAGTCAGTGAGGGGCATGTGCTCTGAGGAGTATCAGCGTGAGCACTCAACTAGGGAATACCATTCCTACACTGCAACAATGTGGAAAACTCAGTTTCCTAAGGTACTTTCCTTGGCTAGTCCTACAGGAAAATCAGCCTGCTGAAAAGCAACTGCTGTCATTGAACAGAAAGCCTGCTAGGTGACACCTGTTTTAAAGCACAGATTTAATAAAGTTACACAGGAAGCAAAAATTAAATATTGCCAAATCGTCTTTATAATAATATTTTAAATTATTTTGAAATCCAAGATGGGAGAAACTCCTGTGAATTTTTCCAATGCCACAGTGGCAAATAATACAAAGAATGTAAAGCAAATTACAACTGAATATTTTCAGCCCCTAAAAAAAAGTTAAGCAAAATAGCAGAAAGAGCTACATTTCAGCTGCATTTCCAAAGCAGATGGTTGACTTTAATGCTTAAGGCTACAGAAGGGGAAATGAGAGAATCTGTGTGTTGAAAAAAAAAAAAAACAAACCATAATGGAACTGTGCAAATGCATTCTGCTCCTCCCTGAAACGGAAATTGTCATATTCAAAATATCACTGAAAGTTGAGGCCAAAATTTCAAGCGACTTGATGTCAATCAGCTGTGTTAAATCTTTGAAGAGAGCATTGCTGCTCTGGCTTCACAGGCGCCTGAATGAATGATGAACAGAAGATCTGTACATTCCAAATGATACTGTCTTGGATAAGTCAGATTTTCCAAAGATTCAACAAACAGGTTTGGGTTTGGTTTATTTTCTCCCTCTAAAAAGACCTAAAAGAGTTCATGCGCTCGCTTAGTCAGGTCAAGGTTCTGAAGGGTCACTCGGCCAGTATTGAGGTCACAGACAGCAGATTCCAGAAAGATGTCCTTGATTTTCAGACTTTTCACAGACAAAATACCATGAAAGAAAAAATTGAAATCAATTGAATTCAGACACTGCTTTGCTCTCCATGAAACCACAAACCCACACTCTACCCTTCTCATCAATACAAACACAGAAACACTGGCAGCCTTGCTTGGCAGAAGATGGAAAACTGTCATTTCCAGACACTCACTGAGAGCAGTCAATGTGAAAGCCCCGCCCTGGGTTTCACAGCCACTCCCCTCCTGTGCCCATCCCTTCAGGGCAGGCCCAGCACCAGGACGAGCTGTGGAAAGAGCTGGTGACAGTGGCAGGTCCCTGTGCCCAGGGCAGAAGGCACAGCACCTCTGCTCCTGGCTGGAACAGGGGCCACTTGCCCAGCTAGACCTGGTGTCCCAAAAAGAGGAGGGGCCCTGGCCCCAGGGCTCTCCCCAGCCCTGAAAGAGGCCAAGCCACCAGCAGCTCTAGCAGGGCTCTTGCAACTCTTTACTCAAGGAAAAGGAAATCAATTGTTATTTTCCTCACACACTCCCTAGACACTGGTTTTTCTCCCTCCTAATGCCCTTTCCCCTTCCCCTTGTGCCCCCCCGTGGGTGACACTCCTGTGCTGGGGGCACAGCCAAGGGCCCCTGCAGTCTGAGGGCCATGGCAGCAGTGCTGCCTCTTCCCACAGGAAATCCTGCTGCAGCTGCCACACCTGCAGCATATCAGATGCCAAAGGCAGAGCGGGCAGCAGGAGCAGCTGCTCTCTCACAGGACCATGCCCTCAATCTTCCTATCCAAACATCTGAATACACAGTGACTCCACAGCCCGAGGTAATCCAATCGGGGGCACTCCCCTCTGATGTTCCAGCCCAGAAGGTAGAACTAATTTCAGTCACCCGAGCTTTGGAACTGAGTAGAGCAAAATGAGTTAACATTTGAACTGATTCATTATACACCTTTGGAGTGCTACGGGCACATGGGATTTCTGGAAAGAAAGGGACCTTTTGACCTCTCAAGGCACATCAATCAAAAATGGAAAACAAATCTCGGGTACACTTGAAAGTGTCCAGAAACCAGAGGAAATTGCCATCCGGCATTGCAGAGCACACCAAGTGGATAAGACCAAACTGGAATTGGGGAAACATTTAGCCAACGAGGCTGCAGAAAAAGACATGTTAGAAAACAAAGCTTTATCTTTAATACCCTTGCCAGAGATACCTCTCCCAGTAGAAAAACCAGAGTATAATGCTAGGGACTGTCAATTAATTGAAACTGTAGAAGGGTGATTTGATCCACAAGGCTGGGCAGTTATCCCAGCTGGGCAAAGAGTAGTCCCAGAAACACTCTTCTGTGAAAAAATGGATTGCAAACACAAAGCCACTCGTTGGAGTACTGAAAAACTTTGGAAACATTTGCAAAAAACTTTAGCTGGGTCTGAAATGGCTCAGATTGTACAACCAAGACTCTAAAATGTATAGTTTGTAAAAGAGACAACTGTAGCACAGCTCATAATGTAGTGCTAAGAGCCATAAAATCTGGAGGTGTTCCAAGGGAATAGTGCCTGATGGATTTCACTCAATTTCCCAGAAAATGGGGGTATCAATCCCTCCTAGTTCTGGTGGATACCTTTTCTGGGTGGCCAGAAGACTTCCCTTGTCATATCAACCAGTCTAGGGAAGTGGCTGAAATACTGTTGAATCAAATAATACCTAGATTTGGGGTACCTTTGGGAATGTCATCAGATAGAGGTTCCCACTTTCTTGCAGAAGGGCTACAAGAGGTTAGGAAAGCCTTGGGAATAGCTTGGGATCTTCATGATCCTTACAGACCGCAAGCTAGTGGCAAAGGAGAGAGAATGAGTTACATAATCCAACTGAACTTGGGTAAAATATGTCAGGAAACCTCCTTGACATGGTTCAAGCCTTACCCGTGGCTCTGCTTTGAATCAGGATTCAGACATGGGGCACCAGCAAAATCTGGCCCTGTAAGCTGCTGTATGGTTGACCCTACCAAGTACCACACATTTCAGAAAACACACACATATAAGGAGAGGTTGATTTGAATAATTACCTCATTTCTCTTAGCAAAACTTTACAGGACTTACAGCGAGCAGTGGCGATCTCCAGACCAACAGGACTGAACATAGCAGTGCACAAGTTCCAACCAAGAGCTTGGGTGTACTTGAAAGGCTGGGGAAACTGCTCTGCTGCAGCCAAAGGACCTTCCCAAGTTCTGCAGACAATATTGCTGCATTGAAACAGACAGGGTAAAATCCTGGATACATTATTCTGGAATAAAAAGAGCCAAAGCCTCTTAGCTCAAGACAACATCTTGGGATTTGAAGAAACCTTTGTAAAAATCTTTGTGCTTTGTAACATCAGCTGAGCCTGCCCCCACCCTGGCTGATGGGACCCTGTCAGCAAAGGAAGTGCAGGAAGCCTGGAGAGGAGGCAGCGGTGCTTGAGGAGGCTCTGTGCCCTGCCAGCTCAGCAGAGGACTGGCAATCCAACCAGCTGACTCCTGCACTCCATGGGAGCATTCCCTTCCTGGCCAGGCTGCGCTGAAGCTGTGCTGTGCCTGGCGCTGTGCATTGCCCTGGCGCTGTGCGTGCCGCACGGACAGTCCCGTTTGTGGCTCCGCACTGCCCGAGGCTCTCCCCCCTCACACAGGGGCCCCGCCCCGCCCCGGGCGCCCCCTGGCGGCTGCCCGGCCCCGCCCGCCCCGCGCAGGCGCGCTCCCTGCCCATGGCGCCGCCCAGCGGCAGCCGCCCCTCCCTGCAGGCCCGGGCCGGGATCGGGCCCTGCTGCTCGTCCTGTCCCTCGGCTCCCTTCTTTCCAGAGAGAGGAAGGCTCCAAAGGAAGCGATTGCCAGCTGTGGCCCTCTGCTTTACTCTGTGGGGCCGAACGTCTCCCCTGAAGGTGGCCCTGGTGCGTCCATGAGTGCTGGTGCAGGAAAAGGCCCCTTCCTTCTGCCGCCAGCCGTCATCAGTGGCTCAAAAGCAGCGCCCAGCTCTGGAAGGAGAAACAGCCCGTGGCACAGTGGTGCCATCCCTGCCCAGACGGGGCTTTCTGCCACAGCAGCAGCAGCAGCAGCAGGGCTTGCCTTGGCTTCACCTGGAAAGCCAGAAGCGTCTGTAAGTCAGCAGGTTGCCAGGCTGCATCAGCTCCTGGTGGGGGTGAATCCTGCTAGCTCTGACCATTTCCAAAAGGTTATAAAGGCAGCAGTACAGACATATATGCAGAGCAACCAGCGTTGCATAAATGTGTAAAACTGTGTGGGTTTTGTGGCATTCTTAGGGCTGTCTTGCTGACAGTGCCTCCTGTACAGCTTGTGTGCCATGCCATTGCTGGGCCAGCCTTGTCCCCAAGCTGTCACCCCCAGCCTCGTTCTCTGGCTGCTGTTGCATCTCAAAGCACAGTTGCCCAATTGCTGAGTTCCAGCTCTCAGGCTGGAGCACCAACCCGTGCTGTTGCATGTGAACGAATGGTCTGTGTCCACTTCATTGTGCTGGCAGAAGCCACTTTTGCTGAGACACAGGAGAGAGAAAGTAGAGGAAAAAATCAGTTGGAAACTCTTGTATGGAAAATCAAGGCGACTGACATTGTGGAGAGGGAGAGAGAAGGATTCATCTGACTCCACCTTATCAGAAGGCTAAATAATTACTTTCTTATACCATACTATAACATTGCATCTAAACTGAATCTGCCACACACTCACCCTTGCTCACAGCTGCACAGAACTGCATCCACTCTGATTCTCTCGTGTCTGTCTCGTGGCAGTCCCGACACACACATTCTCCTGGCCCTGATAGGCCAAGGGAACAAAACATCCTCACTTTGGGGAAACAATCTCCATATTGCATTCTACTTTGGCACAACACAGTCATAAGAATTGTGTTTTCTCTTTCTCTGATGTTCAGAAAATGTGAAACCCAGAAATATTCCTGGGAAGAATTGTGCCTTGCTTTTCTCTGTGAAGAGAATGTGGAAACACTCTTGGGCTGGGGGCAGGCTGCTGGAGCTTTCTGTTGCTTTCCTTTGAGGAAACAGCAGTGTTTTGTGAATGGTGGGCAGAAAACGGTATGCCTGGCTCTGGGGACTGTTTTGTAAGCAGTGCATGTTTGAAACTGTTCCCTGATGTCTAGCCTGGAGGAATTTAGGGTCACCCAGCAACATCTAAAAGCTTCAGGATTATGACACCAGTAAGGCACAAATGTGGGGTGTGCAGATCCACAGGCATTCCTCATCTAATCAGACATTTCTTGAGAATTGTCCTGACTTTCCATGTGACACGCAGAGGGAATTTGCATCAGGACAATATGCAGCCTCCCAGCTGTCACATGTGGTGTCTGACCAGCTGCTCTCTCCACTCCACTTGCTGGGCTCATGCCAGAGGTGGTCCTGGAGCTGGGAAACACCTGGACTTGTGTAGAGCCCTTCCAAAATGCTGCCATGGCTGCAAGAGCAGGCAAACAGCAAAAGCCCAGATCTTTCTCCATTCCTTTAGTTTTTAACTGAGACCTGGTGGTTTTTCCAGGCACTTTCTGTTCGTGCTCATGAAGTTATTTTTAGGAGGGAGAAAAAAAATTGGTTCCAAGGGCAGAGGAGAGGAGGGGGAAGGAAGCTTCTGAACTTTGGAAAGCTTGTGGTTGCTCTGTTTTCCTGAGCCTGCCTTGCTAAGGTGTGCCCACCAGCTGAGCTATTTGGTCTCTGCCTCATAACTCCCTTTTAGGTGGGACTTGCCCATTTTGGTGGTTTTCCTCCCCCCACCAGCTTCTACATTGTCCCACATTGGGATTTAAGGTTCTTTTCCTTCTTTCTGTGTGTCCATTGGAGTCAGATCCCTGTGACTGCCAGATGCATACTGCAGGGAAGCTGCCAGAAGTGAGGCACAGGCCCCAAAGGCTTCTTTGAGGTGCTGTAATTGTGCAGCAGCAGTGTGCTGTGTGTGCAGCAGGTTGGTTACTTGGCTTTTTCTCCCAACTTAGGTGTCATTGTTCCTTCAGCAAGCCCTACAGTTTGCTGGTTGATGTTAGCCATGCAGCAAGTGGGTGGGAATGACAGGCATTCCAGTTGAGAGAACTCTCCAGGATATTAGCAAAGCACAATTTCATCCACAGCATTTAACCAAGAGTTCTTGGTTTTAGTCAGAAGCACTGCTGGGCAAAAGGGCACATTGCCTTTGGTTTCCTGACATGCTGGCTCTTTCTGAGTGTTCAGCTTGGCGAACAGGGTGAATGGGCTTGGTGCCTGTTCTGTGTTACTCTGGGATCCTTTGAGCTGTGGGTTATGGACTGCAGGGGGGTTTTGTGCTCCTTTGGGGCAGAGGAGAACTTTCGGGGCTTTTGTTTTGCATTAGCTGTAGGGAAGGTTTGGTTGCCATGCATGAACTCACAGAGCAAGCCAGAGCGGCTGCTATTGTGATGTCAGCAGAGGGCTGCCACGTCACAGCATTGTCAGCAGGAGGTTTTCCTGGTGCCCACAAGGCCTCAGCGTCCAGAGCAGCTCTTGGTGTGATCCTTGCAGGAGGATCACCTCGTCTGAGCTGTTCTCAGATTACAGACAGTGTTGTTTTGTCTCTGTATTTGCTTGCACAGTCCTTGGACTGGTGCAAGTGTCCTGTTTTTCCCCTTTTTACTTGCACAGTCTCAGGACTTGTGCAAGTGTCCTGTTTTACCCCTTTTTTACTTGCACAGTCTCAGGACTTGTGCAAGTGTCCTGTTTTTCTCCTTTTTACTTGCACAGTCTCAGGACTTGTGCAAGTGTCCTGTTTTACCCCTTGTTACTTGCACAGTCTCAGGACTTGTGCAAGTGTCCTGTTTTTCCCCTTTTTACTTGCACAGTCTCAGGACTTGTGCAAGTGTCCTGTTTTTCCCCTTTTTACTTGCACAGTCTCAGGACTTGTGCAAGTGTCCTGTTTTACCCGTTTTTTACTTGCACAGTCTCAGGACTTGTGCAAGTGTCCTGTTTTCCCCCTTTTTACTTGCACAGTCTCAGGACTTGTGCAAGTGTCCTGTTTTTCCCCTTTTTACTTGCACAGTCCCGGGACTTGTGCAAGTGGGGATTTTTTCCATTGTTGTTTCCTGGCCTACGGACTCGAGCAGCCCTGCTCAAAGGATGGAGCGAGTCCATAGAGCAGTCAGAAGCGCCTTTTCATTGGCGGCTTCTCGGAAAGCTTTTCTTCATTTGGCTGGTAAATAGAAGTTGTTTTTCCCCTTGGGGCAGCACGTTGGAACAAAAATGGCATAAAGATGCCATTTGTTTGGTAAAGCTCCTGTCAAGAGCTTCCGCTGGAGACGGGGGTGTCTCTTGCCCAGCAGGGTGTAGGAACCTCCAAAATGCAGACTGGGAGAGCTTTGCAGGCATCCTCCTAAAAACTATGCAGGTCTCTCCAGAACTGAGGAAAAGCATCTTTTGATTGCATTCCATCCTTCAAGGATGTGCCTGTGTAACTGGACCCCCTCTGTGTGCTCCAAGAGCCATTGGCTCTGTGCTGAAGGGCAAACTGCCGAGCACTTGGTGTGTGCTCCTGAAGCCCAGAGCTGGGCCTGTGCTGTGTCCCAACAGAACTGCAAGTGCTGAGAGGGGTTTGGTGGAAGGTTTTGTAGGGAATTGTTTACGGCAAGCACATGGCACATGCTACATGCAATTTACAGAAGAAAAAGCAAGTCCAGGAAAGAGAGGAGAAAAAAGCTGCTTTAGCTGCAGGCTCGAAAATGAGCTCCAATGTAGGCACTGCCTGCTAAGGAACAATTTGCATCTTCACGGCCAAGTTTCTAGTTCCTTAGTGGCAATGCCGAGCAAAAGGTAGACACAGCCTAGGGTATTGGCCTGCAGTCTTGCTTGCTGTGTTAAAGAAGTGTTGCTCCTGGAGGGATGTTGTGAAAGGAGAATGGTCTCTGCTTGGGTGGGCTTGTTCTGTGGGATTCCTCCGCACAAACAGTTTTCTAACAGCACCTGGTTCATTTTCCCTTGCCCCCGGCAGCTCGCCTCAGAGGTGGAAGGAGTCAAGCGCGCGCTTCGGTGAGTGGGACGGGCACCCTTGACATTCCTGGTGTCTGAGGAGTGTGGAGAAAGCTGTGGGCTTGGCCTGTTGCAGTACAGTGTCAGCCTGGCAAGCTGAAAGAAAGTCCACATCAGCATCTGCATGAACACTACCAGAAGGATTCCATCCCTTTCCTCCTTTTCCACTGAGGAGGTTTTAACTAATGAAAGTCAAGCTTTGCAGACAGGAGGCTGCATGCTGATTGTAGCCAGCCTGAAATATCTCCTGCAGAAGCATGCACAATCCCGTTTAAACATTAGACTTATCAGCCCTTTTTAATTGAGTTTTAATGCCTGAGTATCTCACTTTTATCCAAATTCATGACTTGTGCTTAGGACAGCTGGGAATAGAGCTCAGAAGAAATCAGGTTCTAAATGACAGGTGACTCCCTGTCCCTCACACTGCTGCCTGTCTGCAGAGCACCACAGCAGCAGCAGAACCTCCTCTGGCTCGCTCTCTGCCTCCAGAGGCTAAAGGGGACACAAAGGACAACAAACCTCTAGGTGTTGTCAGTCCAGGGCCTGAGCATCCTGCAGCAATCAGTGGCAGCTTTGGTTGGTTGAGTGCAAAGCTTTGGGGCAGTGCAGAGCTGCAAGTTTCCGAGCAGGCAGCCCTTGCCCTTTGTGGCTGAGGATGCTGGGGGCTGGAGTCCTGCCATGACCTCAGTCTTCAGCCCAGCCACTGACCCGTGGGAAATGGCATCTGAAAATTGACATGCAGGCATCGTTTTCCTGGCATTCTCACAGGGACTGTGAACTTGCCTTGGTGTCAGAGAAGCGGTAGCATGATGTCCTTTAGTGCTACTGGTGTGGAAGTCAGCCCCTTTGTGCACAGAGCCTGTGCAGGCTCCCTGCTGTCAGCAGAGAGAGGTCCCCAGGTGCAGTTCACAGCCTTGTGGGGTGCCGAGGAGCCGCTGTTGCCTGCAGGGACCCACCCCTCTCCACGCCCTATCTAGGTAGCTACAGGCACTGCTTTGACTGCCCCCTTAACTTTGACATGACCCAAGTGTGTTGAGGAGACTCCTGAGCAGCTCTGCATGGCAGAGACAAAATCTGTCTGTGAAGGGCTGGAATGCAGTTCCTGTTGGCTGCTCTTGAAGGCCTGAAATCCTGAGGGGAAGCCAGTTGAGCAGAGCTGAGCAGGGAAATGTTCCCTGCTTCTACTCAGATACTCCCTGAACAACTCCAGGGTTAGTTGGGACATAAACACCACATCAACACCACATAAACAGCCCCACACAACAGCTTTTGCCTTCAGGTGAGCTGCTGCTTGCTGCTTCTGCCAGCTCTCAGGAGCCAACTTCCCTGCTCCTGATTGCTTGTTTGTGCTTTTTCCCTGCCTATTCCTTGCAGGTTCCGCTAGGAGAGGATCTTGCCAGTCAGGACTCCTGGGCCCAGGCAGGAAAGGCGGAGCGGCAGGAGAGCACGGACGGAGTGCACGGCGCCCAGGAGTTCAGGTGTGTGTTGAGCTTTCTCGCTTTCTCTGAGCAGGGGTGGGCGTTGCTGGGCTTTAGGAGGCCCAGTGTCAAAGGACAAATTTGGCTTTCTCCTTGTTGGACTTGCTGAGCACAGACGGGGGAAGGCAGCCCAGGGCAGGTGTGGCTGCTGAGCAACCTAGAGCACAGATGCCTCCTGGGACTCACTCCTTAAACCTTGACAAAAAGCATTCCAAACTAGACCAGAGTAAAAGCAAGGGAGGATCAGGCTGGGCTTAAGGAGAGCAAAGCATTGACCTGCAAAGGCAGTCATGCAGCATAACAAGTGTCTCAGAGAGCTTGTGTAGACTGCACTCCTGGAAATTCAGAACCCCAGCTGGATGGGGCCTTGAGCAGCCTGTCCAGATGCTGACCCCAAGTGCTTGGAACTGAAGACTGGGCTAGAGGCTTCCTGGCATCTCTGCCAGCCTAACCATCCTTTGATAACTGGATTGGAAAATCATCCCCACCTCCTCCCCAAGCTATGGCTTGCAGGCTCTTTCCTTGTTTCACTAGTGAAAGCAAGAGTAATTGTGGCAGTACTCATCTCGACTTAGCAAGCATGTCTTAGCCAAAGAAGAACTTTTGCAAGTCCAGTATCCACCGTAATCAGAAAGGAGTGTAAGAGCTAGCAGGCAGGAAGCTGTTACTCAACTGAGAGTACCTGAGCTTTCTGGAAGTGTTCTGTGGCTTCTGGAAGCTTGTTTGACTTCCTCAGTGGTGACTTTCACCTACATGAACAACAAAGAGAGATGCTGGTCTAGGGAGGGAATTGCAGCATTCACTTGAGGGGGAAGTAGAGGGCTGTTGGAAGCCCCTGAGACTGCCTTGTGTGGGACATGGTATGCAGTCCTGGTCTTGCAAGGAGACTGTGTTGCAATTAAAGGCTTGTTTGTCTGTCTGCTTGCCGTAGGTGGAAGGAGTTGGCTGCATTTGAGAGAAAGCGCCACTCCTCACTGGAGAGGGTGTCTGAAGTGGCGGCAGTGACAGCGGAGGAATGGCAGCCTCAGAGGGATCTGCTGAAGGAAGCGGTTCCTCTGGCAGTGCCAAAGGTACGCTCACCTTGTTCCTAGGCAGCACTTGTGGGAGAGGGATTTGTCCTAGCAAGACCCCCCCGAATGCTGCTTCTGGCAGCAAGCTGAGACCGAGCCTGTGTTGTTGTTGTTGTTCCTCTTGAAAAATGGTGCCCCTCCACTGCCAGGTTTTCCGGCGGCAGCGGCCAGCCCACAGGGGCCTGGAGAAGCTGCTGCAGGAGTTCTCCCGCCAAGGGCACACCCTGTCCCAGGTGTGCAGAGAGAAGGCGGTGCTGGCACAGGAGAACGCTGCCCTGGAAGCCCGACTGGCAGCCACGGAGCGGGACCTGCGAGGCCTTTCAGAGCAGCTGGCAGAGGCCAGGTAAAGGCAGGGAGGAGACCCTGGGTGGGACATTACTGAAGGTCTGTAGTTACAAAGGTGGTGAGCATTATGTCAGGATTTACTGCCTGCTCTGTGCTCTCCAGATGTTTGTCGGACAGAGAAACAAAGAGATACAAGCAAAAAGAGAAGGATACTGTGATGTGAATCTTACTTTTCTGCCAGCTCAAGCTCTCAAAGCATTTTTTGGGTGCCTGCTTGGGACCCCTTGCACATTCCTGTGACAAGTGCAAAGCAAGCCAACTTGGCACTGAATTGAGGACCAGGGACACTGTGCAGATGTTTGCTGAAACCAGAAGTTTCCCTCTGGTTTTGCTTTCTCCTTCAGTGCATCTGACCATCAATCTTTGCTTGCCAAGTTGTTTGACATGGGGTTTTTGGAATTCAAGGCTCTTAGATGTGAATGTTGTGAATAGGGTGCTGACGCTTCAGGTGAAGCTGGAGGGTCATGCTGAAAATCTTGAGAGCCTGCAGAGCTGACTCCTGTGAAGGATGGTGCAGAACCTAGAACTGCTTACAAAGAGCAGCAGCAGCAGAAGGGAAAGGTCTTGTGACTTCTTGACAGTGTCTGGGGATTCTTGCTGCGCACTGATTCTTTCCCACTTGTCCAGCCACCTCTGTAACCTGTCAAGGATCTTTTTGGCTGGTCCTTTTTCCTTTTTAAAGAGTGCCCAGATATTTGGGCACTGCTGGCTTAGTTAGCCAAACATAAAGCTAGCAAGTGGTCTTGTTCATCCAATTCCAGTAATTTAATTGGCCGGATATCTGTCCCTCCTCCTAGTGAGTTCTTGTGCAGATAGAAACCTACTTCTGGTTTCCTACTCATGCTGCTAGAAGTCAAAGGTTTTGCTATATGGTTTGGTGAATGCCTTTAGTCCCTTTTACTTAGAGAGTGCCTGGCCAACAAAGTACCTATACATCCACTATGAATGGCATGAAGCATTGAGGAGTCAGCCAGAAGAGCCCTGTTCTGTCCTGCACCTGCAGAGTGACTTGGAAGTGCTGATGAGCTCAGGGCTGTGAGCAGAGGCTGGGCTTTTGTCCCTTTGCAGATACTTGGTGGGCACACCCGTGTGTGATAGGTCAGGCAACAGCAATTTCAGCTTTGGCTGCTGAGACCAAACTGAGCTGGGCTAGGTCATGAGGAAAGGCTGCCCAGTCACCTGGAGGGGCCTGCTTTGCTATGTAAAGTGGCAAAATAGTCCTGCTGTATCTGAGTTTCCATGCAAGCCATTTTCCATACTAAGGTGTAGGGATCTTAAGGCACATCTTACTGGAGAAGCTGCCCCTGTGTGCCAGGAGCAATTGCTCTTCATCTTCACGCCTTGTAGGTCAGAGAAGGAGAGCCTGCAAAGCAGCCTGCTGGAGGCACAGCAGCACATATGGGAGCTGGAGATGGCCAGGAGCCGTGTGGAAGCCCAAGTGTGCAGGGCCAGGCAGGCCAAGGAGGCGATACTGGGTGAGAGCCTGGTGTGCTTTGTTTCTGCTGATGGCCCTGCCCAGTGCAGTGGCTGCGAAGGCAGCTCTGTGCCCAGGGCTTCTGAGCAGTGAAGCAGCTGAGGGCAGGTCCCTCCTTGCCTGAAACTGGAAGGGCTTAAGGCCAGCAGATTGCTCTGCTTGTGGAGTGTCTGACTGCTGCTGTGTGTAATGTTTGCAGAGGATGTGAGGGGCCTTCGTCGTGAGCTGCTGGCTGTAAGAGCTCTCAGCCAGCAGCAATGTGAAGACATGGCTGAACAGCTCCGCTGGGCACAAGAGCAGTGCTGCAAGGCTCTGAGACTCTGGCACTCTGCCCAGGAAGAGAAAAAAACGAATCTCATGCAAGAACTGGTAAGAAACAAGAGGCCCCTGAAGATTTCAGGCAGGTTTGGTGGCCTGGCTAAGCAGAAGAGCAGCCTGAGTATGTGACATGGCCACAAGCATCTGCTGTAGGCCAGACGTTGCTGGGCCAGGCAGCAGGGGCCTTCAAGGGCTCATACTTGAAGGCCTGTGAAGAGCCAGAGGATAATGCTGGGACAGTATATGCATGCACAGATTGAGGATGGGCATCAGCCAAGTTCCCCAAGAGGCTGGGTGGTCGCCACCCAAAGCATGGCAGCGAAGGGGCAGGATCTTCCCCATAGCCTTGTGCCATGCAGCAGGTGGCTGCTGACCTTGCTGCCAACTGCAGTCCCAGCAACTGGCTTCCTTGCTTTCAGTCCTCTCATGGTGGACAGATGTCTTTGGGCCTGAATCATATGCAAGAGGCCCCGTGTTGCTGGTATTTCAGCTGGTGGCCTGCCTTGTGACTGGATCATCGAGGCGCTGGCCTCATCCTCATCCTGCAGTCCATGTGCAGCTCTTCCTTGATCAAAGGGCAGGGGGAATGTTAGCACCGAGCCTCTGAGAACAGGCAGAAATGCTGAGGAGAGAGGGGCTAGAAAACGGGCAGCCATGAGAGCAGGGAAGGAAGGTGGCATCTCCTTCCTTCCACCTGCTGACACTCCCTCTACATTTTGGGTTAGAACAGCATTGCTGGAGGGCACAAAGTCACAACTCATGTGCACTTTCCAGGTGGGGGGGGTTGTTGGAGGGATGAAGCTTCCATTTCTTTCTATGGGGAGCATTGCTTGGACTTCATCAGGAATTGTCTCTTCCCCTCATCAGGAGAGACAACTGGAAGAGCAGCATGTGGAGGCATGGAAGCAGCTGGAGGAACGGGCAAACTTCCTGGCAGAGGTACAGAGGGAGCAGGAGAAAAGGCTGCTTGAGATGAAGGGGGAAATTGCCGTCATGCAAGCTGAAGAAAAAAAGCTACTAAGCAGAGGCAGTCAAGAGGCACAGAGTGTGGAAAGAGAGTTTGTGTGCTGTTTTGGACTCCTCTGGGCTCCTTATGGGCACTGCTTCCCTGGGCACTGTCTGTCTGGGTGGCATTGTGTCCTGGTTTAGGGCAAGTTTGGGAGATAACCCCCAAAGGGGCTTCTCTACAAAAGCAGATTCAATTGCCCCTGCCCCCTCTAACCTGTTCGGGAGAAAATATCTCCTTGGAGAAAAAGTGGAAAGAAACCTGTTATTAAACAATAGAACCCAAACAATATTAAACAATAAAACTTCTCACTGCTCCAAAGAAAGCAAACTCAGAACAGTCCCCTCCCCGGGTTGCAGCTCGGCTCACTCAGTCTTTGACCAGTCTCTGGTGCTGGAAACACCGCGGCCCAGGCCTGGCCAGGGGGCCACAGGTGGAGCTGCCGGTGCTCTTCTGGGTATTCAGTCCAGAGCAGGGTTGAACAGGTCCAAGGAAAAAGGAAAAAAATCACAGTCCAGGGAACTTCTTTGCCTCAGCTAGCTAAAACTAACTAAAAGCAGAAAAAAAGGGGAAAAGGAGCACTGTCCGGCTGTCTGTCCATCCGCAGACAACACAGTCCAGGAGCAGGAATGTGGAGGAGTGAGAGCAGTCTGAAAACAAACTGCGCGCTTCTTCCCTCCCCTCTTCACTGTCTGGAAGAGAGTCTTAAAGGTGTAAAACTTATTATTCAGTATAAACAGAACAAGACAATTGGGGATAAAAGCATCATATAGTCAACCCAGGACACAGCAGAGCTCTGACACCTTTTCCCTGACAGGAACCGACCCTTTCAGTGAACTTTGAACAGGTCCTGGCTTGGCTCTTTAGCAGGGCCAGAAATGATGGGATACTAAGCATGGGTGTGCATCTGCCCCTGCTGCCTCCTCCCCCATTCCTGGCCATGGCATGGGGGCCCTGGAGCAAGTTGGGCAGGCAGAGACCTTGCAGAGAGCAGCAGGGCAGGGAGCTCTGCTGAACTTCCTGAATGGCAGTGAGGCTGAGATGATGGATGTGTGGGAGCTGGAGAGCAGCGAGCATCCCGAGAGCTCAGCAGCAGCATCTGGGCTCCAAGGCTGCTGGGGAAGTGTAGGAGGGAAGGGCAGCAGCAGAAGGAATGAGGGGCTTGAGACAAGCAGGTTTGGACATGCTGCAGAATGGCTTTGTGGGGATTTGGCTGGAGATCAGCACTGGCTGTGAGACACATTAGGGGCAGGGAGAGAAGAGTGATCTAAACCCACTGCCATGGCATCCAAAAGGCCAGGGGAGGCAGTGGCACCCCAGAACACCTTGATGTCAAACGTATGGATGTCAGCTGGGAATGTAGTCGCATTTCCAGGGAAGTGAGAAGGTGGGGAGAGCTTGGAAATGTGGGACATGGTCTCTCCCTGTCCAGTTCTCTTTGCATTCCCAATCCACAGCCAAGCTGCTGCATCAGTTTGACTTTTCCTACCAGGTCCCAGTTAAGAGCATTGATAAAATTCTTGAGGCATCAAAGGGGGCAAGTGTGGATGATTGATCTGAGCACTGTGTTCTACTCTTTCCAGACCTCCTTGCTGTATTCCAAGGGTGGGGAAATGAAGAAGAGACAATTGGGAAAATCTTTAATCCCCCGTCTGTGCAAGGCAGGAATTCCCCCTGTGGGCAGTGCTGCTGGGTCTGTGCACAGCTCTCCCCAGATGGAATTGCAGGAGTCCCAGGAGATGAGGTAAGCCAAGGTGTCTGCTGCTCCAGTGTGCTCTTCACCTCACTCTTCCCATCTCCTGTGGTGATTTGGCACAGTCTCCCATGTATTTAGGCAAACCTCTGAATATTCCGCATTTTGCCCATCCAATGTCAAACCCAAGAGCAATGCCCCAAGAGCAGAGGTGGTGCTGGGGAAGAGGAGGCAGGGCTTCAAAACATGTCAGAATGGGTCCCCTGCTGGACTTGGCTGTTACTTCAGCCAGAGCTTGGCCAGTTCTGTGTGATTCCAGCAACTGAAAGCTTAAGGACAATAAATCATATTTGGGTTTATGTGTTACAATTCCTCCTTCGTCACAGTGACCATGCTAAGAAGGTTTGCCTCCTTGCATGGTACACCCATTCTCTCCCTTCTCCTTCTAGCTCCTCATATGTTCTTTTGTCCTCCATTTTCTTCAGGGCAAGACCCAGCAGCAGAAGCCAAGAGAAGACCCCAGAGCATGCAGGTATGTACAGGGATGTCTGTCCGAAAGTGGCCTTTCTAGTCTTGACACGGAAGTGACATTTGGAAAGCTTGGTTAAGCCCATTTATGTAAAGATATCTTTACATTTATTTCAATTTCCTAATGGGCTCAGTGGACTCTCCCAGAGCCCAGTCCCTGGGAGTGTTCTCTGGCAGTGCAGTGAAAACTCCTCCAGTGTTAATTTTTGATTGACAGGAGCTGAAGGGGTACCTTGGGCTCCTGGATGTGCTGTGCAGGAAGAGGAAACATTCCTCTCCTTCTTGGTCATGCCTTTTATCTCCCTGCAGCCTTTCTAGTTCCAAACTCAGAATGGAAAAATAAGCCAATTAGCATGAAATGAGAAATGTTCCCACTCCTTCCGACTGCCCTTGAAGGAGAAAATCATTCATTGGGGTAATTTCTGATCTGAACCCTGTGAGATTTGCCGGAGATTCATGGATATTGCCTAAGTTTGCACTGGGAGGAATAGGAATATCTTCTATGATGAAAGTCCTTTTGAATTTTCCAGTGAAGGAGAAGGAGACTTCCAAATGGCTGCAGCCTAGGCAGGGTGTGAGTTTGTCATCCTCTGACAGCACAAGGCCAAAGCCACCTGTGGCAGGTTCCCAATGACAAATCTCTTCCCCGGCTGTCTGTGCCTGTGTCAGTGCTGCAGGCTGAGGCTGGGGAGGAGATGCCTCCTGCCTTGTCCCTGTCCCTGCCTTGCCTGATCCCTGACAAGTGGAATTGTGCTAGGCAAAATGCAGTCTCTGGCACCTCTGCGTCATCCACTGCTTTCAAGCTGTAAGCTTCAATGACACTGTTGTAGTTCCTTTGGCATCTCTGGTTGTGTAATGATAGGAGAGATGAGACTTGGAGAAGTAATTCTGCTGATGCAGAAAGAGGGATCAGATCCCCTGGTCCCTTTGCTCAGGGTTAGTTCTGCCAAATCCTGGGTATGGCCCTATTTGGAATGACTCCTTCATTGCTGGAATGCAGCTGCAATGCTGAATGCAGCACTAGACCAGTATTGCTCTGTAAGCAGGGGGATAGTTTTTCTGGATTAATTCTGGATTGGAAATTACTTAAGTCGTTGAATGATTCCTGTCTCTCTTTTGTTACTGACCAGAGCATTGTTCAGGCTGAAAGGCCCCAGTTTTAAGAGAAGCGTTCGTTTTGTATTGCTTGGCTGCCTTTTTATTTTCCCCTTTGTGAAATAATGTAAAAAATTAGTTCTCTTACTTCTAAGGGCTCTGTTTAGAGGGCATTTCAGAATCACCTGCCCTCCACTCTTCCCATTCAGAAAATTTAAATTGGCAGTATTAGCCAAGATAAGAAATGTGTTGTGGCAGATCATGTTTATGTTGGTTTTGGGTTTTATGTTGGTTGGTTGTTCTCTACATGAAAGAAAGCAGGGAGAAAAACCCATGGAGCAATGAAGCACAGCAAAAGTGGCAATTTCCAATTGAATGGTCAGTTTATGCCCTGCAAATGCAGACTCCTTGAGTACTGGGGTCATGTAACCTGGATTGCAAAGCTTCTTCCAACATGAGGGGCCATTGTTCATGTGCCAGCATTTCCTCTGTTGTGAAGAGAAAGAAAAGCAATGAAGCAATAAAACCCAACCTGGAACTGAGTGGGAGTTACTGAAACAAAGGCCATGAACACTAACTTGGAAAGCAATTACTTCTGAGTTGTAATTGTCAGATTCTGTTGACCACTGTGGGTTGCCCACAGTTTAGAAGGAAAGGGATTTCAAAGTAGTGGATGGGTAATGAACAGCACATAAGCAAAGTTGTAGAAGCTTTCTCTCCTGGTTTGCCAGCTCCATACATTTCAAAGGAATTCTAGTGATGGTAGTTGCATGATAAGAAAAAGCAGAGAGATCTTCTGAATAATGAAAACACCCCTTGCATGCCTCACCCATTAGATGGATTGATTGTAAAGGTGGGAGTTCACCGAACTCACTTCTTCCCTTGTGAGCGTGGCTCAGCCTCACACAGAGGTGAGGTGGGAGCTTGGCCGCTCTCTGTTGGGAGGAAGGGTCTTGTGGCAGCCCAGAGAGGCTGTGCACATTGGCAGGGAACAGCTGTGCCCTGCATGTGCCCCTGCAATGAGCTGTGCTGCTGGCAGTGCCCCGTGGAGCTGTAGGGCTGCTCAGCTGTGGGGCAGGGAGAGCAGCAGCAGGGTGCATGTGCAGCTGAGCCATTGCTGGAGAGCACAGGGCTCTGGGCTCCCTGCTGTCCCAGGGCAGCCCAGAGGCCAGGCTGTTCCTGTGGCAGCTCTGTGGAAGTGGGGCAGGGTTTTCCCCTGGCCTGCTTCTAGTTGCAGCCAGCAGGAGCATGTTTCCCTGTGCAGCTATTTAGAAGCTTCCAAGGAATCTGTCCCATGAAATACGGAGCTTCAGATGCTTCATCTTGGCACTGGGGGCTCTGTTACATTTTGTGTCTCCACTTTGCAGATCTGACTGGCTACACTCCTGCCACGAATCTTCCTGAGACACGTCCCGCTTCACTCCTTCCCTTCAAGCCCTTGCCTCCCATCCAAGAGAGCTCTTCCATCAAGCTGAGCAAGATGTATGATGGGGAGGAACAGAAAGGGAAAAGTAGCACTGACAACGAAGATGTCAGAAGAAACAACGCGGAGCAGAGTTCAGAGGGAAAAGGACATAAGGTAAGGAGACCAAGCTAAGTCCTGGATGGTAGATTTTCATTTTATGTGCTGTAGGCAGAGCAAGGAGGCCTTTTCCTGTGCTGTGAGCCCAGGGAAGCAGCTGAGCTAAGGAAGAGCTCAGCTGGACACTGCGCTTCAGGCTGTCTTTGCAGTGGGTGTGTAGTGCAGATGTCATGTCCTCAGCATGTATCAATAGCAGGAGAGGTCTTTGAATGGTTTCTGGGCTGTGTTGTAGTTCCTCGTCTGTCTTATGGCTGAGAAAACACCAACAAGCAGTCAGAGCAGCTAAAGCTGTGCAATCTGGGAAAGCAATCCTTCCCCACTGAGTAATCTACAGGTATCTATGATGCACCTGTATGTTTTGCTGATGTTTTCTGTCAGCTGTGTCTGCTTTGGATGGAAAAAGATGATTGCTGGAACCTGCAAAGTCAGGTTGTCTGAGCTTGTGAGTGGTACAGCCATGCCCCCTGCACAGCAATCTCTGATGCTATTTCCAGAGTTCATCAGATTCTGGGCAGCTGTGTGCTCTGGCATGGCTCTGTCCGTAGGGAAGAGATGGCATGTGGCCATCGGGAAAGCAGCCCAGATCCCAGGCACACGATTTTCTTTGCACCACGGCCAGGATGTGCAGTTGTTTTGGGTTTGCTGTGGGGTGCAGGAGGAGACAGATGAACAACAGTTTTGGTTGACAGAATGTCCAATCAAAGGCTTGGGCACTTGATTTCAGCCTTGCAGAGAAAGGGCTCAGTGTATACAGGAACTGACCCTTTCAGTGTACTTTGAACAGGTCCTGATTTGGCTCTCTAGTGGGGCCAGAAATGATTGGATACTAAGCATGGGTGTGCATCTGCCCCTCCTCCCCCATTCCTGGCCATGGCATGGGGGCCCTGGAGCAAGTTGGGCAGGCAGAGACCTTGCAGAGAGCAGCAGGGCAGGGAGTTCTGCTGAACTTCCTAAATGGCAGTGAGGCTGAGATGATGGATGTATGGGAGCTGGAGAGCAGCGAGCATCCCGAGAGCTCAGCAGCAGCATCTGGGCTCCAAGGCTGCTGGGGAAGTGTAGGAGGGAAGGGCAGCAGCAGAAGGAATGAGGGGCTTGAGACAAGCAGGTTTGGACATGCTGCAGAATGGCTTTGTGGGGATTTGGCTGGAGATCAGCACTGGCTGTGAGACACATTAGGGGCAGGGAGAGAAGAGTGATCTAAACCCACTGCCATGGCATCCAAAAGGCCAGGGGAGGCAGTGGCACCCCAGAACACCTTGATGTCAAACGTATGGATGTCAGCTGGGAATGTAGTCGCATTTCCAGGGAAGTGAGAAGGTGGGGAGAGCTTGGAAATGTGGGACATGGTCTCTCCCTGTCCAGTTCTCTTTGCATTCCCAATCCACAGCCAAGCTGCTGCATCAGTTTGACTTTTCCTACCAGGTCCCAGTTAAGAGCATTGATAAAATTCTTGAGGCATCAAAGGGGGCAAGTGTGGATGATTGATCTGAGCACTGTGTTCTACTCTTTCCAGACCTCCTTGCTGTATTCCAAGGGTGGGGAAATGAAGAAGAGACAATTGGGAAAATCTTTAATCCCCCGTCTGTGCAAGGCAGGAATTCCCCCTGTGGGCAGTGCTGCTGGGTCTGTGCACAGCTCTCCCCAGATGGAATTGCAGGAGTCCCAGGAGATGAGGTAAGCCAAGGTGTCTGCTGCTCCAGTGTGCTCTTCACCTCACTCTTCCCATCTCCTGTGGTGATTTGGCACAGTCTCCCATGTATTTAGGCAAACCTCTGAATATTCCGCATTTTGCCCATCCAATGTCAAACCCAAGAGCAATGCCCCAAGAGCAGAGGTGGTGCTGGGGAAGAGGAGGCAGGGCTTCAAAACATGTCAGAATGGGTCCCCTGCTGGACTTGGCTGTTACTTCAGCCAGAGCTTGGCCAGTTCTGTGTGATTCCAGCAACTGAAAGCTTAAGGACAATAAATCATATTTGGGTTTATGTGTTACAATTCCTCCTTCGTCACAGTGACCATGCTAAGAAGGTTTGCCTCCTTGCATGGTACACCCATTCTCTCCCTTCTCCTTCTAGCTCCTCATATGTTTTTTTGTCCTCCATTTTCTTCAGGGCAAGACCCAGCAGCAGAAGCCAAGAGAAGACCCCGGAGCATGCAAGTATGTACAGGGCATGTCTGTCCTAAAATGATCATTGGGATCTTGACTCAGAGGTGACACTTGGAAAGCTTTGATAAAACACATTCATTTAAAGATATCTTTATATTAATTTCATTTTCTTGATGGGCTCAGTGGACTCTCCCAGAGCCCAATGACTCGGAGTGTTCTCTGGCAGTGCAGTGAAAATTCCTCCAGTGTGAAATGCTGAGTGGCAGGAGCTGGGGGGATACCTTGGCTCCTGGATGTGCTGTGCAGGAAGAGGAAACATTCTTGCACATGCCTTTTATCTCCCTGCAGCCTTTCTTGTGTCAAAATTAGAGTAGAAAATGAAGGAATTTAGTATGAAATGAGAAATGTTTCCACTCCTTCCTCCTGCTTTTGAAGGAGTAAACCATTCCTTGAGGTAGTTTCTGGTCTGAACCCTTTGAGATTTGATGGAGATTCATGGATTTTTGGTCTGCACTTGGTTATTCCTTGTTTTGCACTGTATGGAATAGGCATACCTCCTATGATGAAAGTCCTTTTGAATTTTCCAGTGAAGGAGAAGGAGACTTCCAAATGGCTGCAGCCTAGGCAGGGTGTGAGTTTGTCATCCTCTGACAGCATAAGGCCAAAGCCACCTGTGGCAGGTTCCCAATGACAAATCTCTTCCCTGGCTGTCTGTGCCTGTGTCAGTGCTGCAGGCTGAGGCTGGGGAGGAGATGCCTCCTGCCTTGTTCCTGTCCCTGCCTTGCCTGATCCCAGACAAGTGGAATTATGCCAGACAAAATGCAGTCTCTGGCACCTCTGGGTCATCCACTGCTTTCAAGCTGTAAGCCTCAATGACACTGTTGTTGTTCCTTTGGCATCTCTGGTTGTGTAATGATAGGAGAGATGAGACTTGGAGAAGTAATTCTGCTGATGCAGAAAAAGGGATCAGATCACCTGGTCCCTTTGCTCAGGGTTTGTTCTGCCACATCCTGAGTATGGCACCTTTGGAATAACTCCTTAATTGTGTATATGCAACTGCAATGCTTACTGCAGCTAGGCAGCGGTAGTCCTTAGTAAGTAAATGACATTTTTTCTGGATTAATTCTGCACTATAAATCACTTCTGTCATTCATCCTTTCCGGTCTTTGTTTTGTTACTGACCCAATCATTTAGCAGGGTGATAGAATCCAGTTTTAAGACAGGTATACCTCTCATAGTGCTTGACTGCTACATTTTTTTATCCTCTGTGAAACCATGTGAAGAATCAGTTCTCCTAGTTCTACCAGCTCTGTTGGGGAGTGTTTCAGAATGACCAGCCATCAGCTATTTCTATTAAGGACATTTTGAATTGTCAATATCAGCCAAGATCAAAATTATTTTGAGCTAGGTCATGTTTATTTGGGTTTGGATGTCTCTGCTGAAAAGAAAGCAGAGAATAAACCCCTGGAATGAGGAAGGAGAGCAAAAGTGGAACTTTTGGATGAGCACTTTGTTCCCTGCAAATACAGGATTGCAGAATACTGGGCACATCTAATGAGGAAAGCAAAGCTTCTTTTGCTTCCAACACGTGGTGCCAGAGATTTACAGGAACCTTTGCTTCCATTCCCAGGCCTCTCACTGAGTCAGGCCAAGGAGACAGATCATCCCAGCAGTCCTGGTCTTAGGAGTGACAAGGAGTGGAGGGACAGCTTTGGAAAGGTAAGGGATAAGAACAGGGATGAGCAGACTTCCTTTCCAGTGGCTGTTTAGTGCTTGGCCCAAAATGCCACTGAAAATCATAATCTTCCACTCCTTGGGGGATGGGGATTCTCTTGGGAATGTATTTGACAGCTACATAGCAATTGCTTGGCTATTTCCAGTAGTGCCAAGGTGTCTGGTTTGGAGATGGTGCTAAGGTCACGCCAGAAGCATTCTTTATGTGCAAAGGCTGGTTTAGAGAAGTTCAGAATGGCAGATCATGCTAGACATCAGTGAATGTGGGAGAAGTGCATCCTTGGATGCAGAGAAGCAAAGACTCTAATGTTGAGTGTAAGCAAGGCTGCAAACTAAAATGGGAGAGTTTGCTTTTTCCTGGTTACCTTTGTGGCTGTATCTCACAGCCCTCTCATTCTCATGTTTTCTGCTCATTAACATCAGCATTTGTGCAACTTGTTTTCACAAGACTCCTCCTTTTGGTCTGCTGGCCTCAGAGACCAAGTCCTTCAGAGCTGAGTCCTTCAGAAGCCAGGAAGTGAGAAACAGCTGCAATTCCTAGCCATGAGTGTTAAGCAACAGCCATTGCCCCTCCTTGCTGGTTATTGCACATGGTTTTCATTCTTCTGCCATGGCCTGTAGGAACTGCACTGCCTGCTCACTGTCATGTGAGCTCTTCATCTGTCTTGGAGCACTCCTATGACTTTCATGCTTCAAGCAGGGCTTCCTGACATAGGTTGCAGTTGCAGCAGTGTGAGGTTGTGGCAGTGAAGTGTGTTCCACCTCACTGTGTGTAATTGCCAAGGTGAGCATGGGAGACATTCCTCTGAAACTATTGGAATGGATATGGAGCTGCATGGAAGACTGTGGCACTCTGTGCACTCTGTGCTCCTGATGAGATGTTGTGTCTGCTTGGTGTGTCTCTGCTTACAGTCTGTGATGTGTTTCCATTGCACCTAGACCCACGCTGAATTGTGCAGGTTGGCTAAAGAGAACTTAGAGCTGAAGAAAATGGAGATTTTGATGGAAGAGATGAAGAGGAGACAAAATGAAAAATCCTTGCAACTTCCTCCAGAGACATTTGAGCCTGGGGATGCAGCTGAAGCAAGTAAGTGGTGGCTACACTTGTAGTGGTCCTTTTTGACCACTTGCTTGCACTTTGCACAATGTTGCAATCAGACTGGGGGGGCTGTTCTGCTTGCATATGAGTAAGAAGCTTGCATTAGGATTTAATTCTGTTTCCTAAAGAAAAATAGAGAGACATGAAGTGTCTTGCCCATGGCCTCATTGAGTCAGTAACAGAATATTAGCTTCCCACCTCCACTTGTAAAGTCTTTCAGAGTAGAAAATTCTGTCTTGCAAAGTACACTGGGACTTCAGACTCTCTCCTGGAGAGCAGCCTCCAGGGAAGGTGAGGCCAAAAGGATGCTTTTCAACCAGGCTGCAACCTGGAAGGAACTAAATTCCATTCCTTCTGATGAAAACACCAGAGATCCTTCTCCTGCCGCTCCCTGCTGAGGAGCTGGCGCTGTAGAGCTGTGCTGAAGCCCCAGGCAGTGCTTGTGTTGTAGCCCCAGGAGCAAGCAGCGTTCCCAACTGAATCCTGGCTGAGGGGCTCAGCCTGCAGGGCTGTGAGCGCTGCCCGAGGGCGGCAGCGGGGCCCTCAGGGGCAGCACTCAGCCCGAGGGCATCACACCAGGCTATCTGCACTTTGGTAACTTCCCTGCCTGCCTCTGGAACAGGAGAACAAAAGCAAAGCAATACTGGGTTTTCCTTGTTTCTTGGGAGAAACGTCACTGCAGTTTGCTTTTAAACTAGAAGAGGGCAGATTTACATTAGATATTAAGGAGAATTTTTTCTTAAATGAAGGGGATGAAAAGCTGGCAGGATTTGCCAAAGGAAGCTGTTGTTGGTCTATCCTTGAAGGTGTTCAAGGCCAGTTTACGTAGGGCTCTGACAAACCTGATCTAGACAACGTCCCTGCTCACAGGGGTTGGACTAGATGGTGGTTAAAGGTGCCTTCCAGCCCAAACTTCTCTGGGATTCTGTGATCACTGTCCCATGTTAGTGTGCCATTGTTATACTTGAAGTTCTTTGGGACAACAAAGAATGTTACCCAGCTCTAGCAACTTCTCTGGCCTTTTCCATCGTCACCCTGTCCAGAACTCACCACTTACAGGCTCCTCTTTGGTCCCTGCAGGCTTCAGCCTACCACCTATCAATGGCACAGTTTCCAGTGTACAGAGAAAAGACCCTGGTAGCGCCATGAAGAAAACGGTCGTGAGAAAGCAGGACACGGTGCCCTTACAGCCCAGTACGCCCACCCTCCCTGGAGATGGCAGCTTCCCACGCAGCTCCTCGGGTAAGCCTGCTCCATGGCAGCATTTTCCTGCAGGGGTTTGTCCTTGCAAAAGGAGCACGAACTGCCTCCTGCCTCAGCCAGCACAGCTGGGATCTTGGGTCCATAGTCTGTAATGAGAATGAACAGCAAATCTACTTTGGAGTTACTCCAGCTTGGTAGTCTAGAATATTTGAAGTCAATGGAAACAGAGGCACTGTCAGGTGTGAAGGGTCAGGTGTGGCTGTTCCCTGGTTGTTGCTCCCTGGGGATTGAGCTGGGCCCAGCAGGGCTGGGTTCTTCAGGCTTGGCTTGGTGCTGTCACGAGGCAGCTGCAGGTCTCTCCTCAGGGACTTGCCAAGAGCCCCTGTCCTCAGGGCTGTGGAAAATCAGTGTGCTGAGACAAGAGGGGCACCTGAGGGGTTCCCTGCTGGGCTGGCCAGTCCTGCTGTTGGCACTGCCTGGCAGGGAGTGGGAGCTCTGCGGCCTCAGGAACCTGCCGCTGGCTGTGGCACCTGTGGCACTTGGAGCTGGGGCTGTGGGGCAATTGTCAGGTTTAGCCTGGAGCTGTGCTCAGCTGGGGAGGCTGAGAGAAAGCAGGGAGCCCCAGGATCCAGAGAGCAGGGAAGTCTGTGCCCCAGTGGCAGTGTGTGCCACAGGGAACCCTGGCTGGGAGATGGGCTGCAGGCCGCTCCATGGCGGGTGCCTTGCCCGGGCCTGCAGCGCCCATGGCCGACCCTGTCCTTGCAGAGACCTCGCAGACAGCCACTGGTGACCTGCGCCGAAAGGAGCCGCTCCGTGGGCACAGGCAGAAGGACAGAGCCTTTTCGGACCCACAGCAGGCCTTGCAGGAGGCACTGTCCTTGCTGGGCAGCGACGACTGGTAAGAAAGGCCCTATCACTCTGTGTCCCTCTTGGCATTAAGGTCGGTCAGAAGTGTGTCTTGCTGGTGCCTCTGAGCCCCGAGAGCCCAGAGGGCCAAAGGGCACTGCTGAAACCACTGTGGAGCTGTGAGAGGATAAAGATGGAGAGCAGCCTTTTCTTGGCCTTGCTCTGCAGCACTGCTCCAACTGCAGCAGGTCCATGCTGTTTCCTGGCTTTGGCTGCTGCTCCATGGAGCTTCAAAGGAAATGCTGAGGGAAGAGAGAAAGCTGTGGGATGAGATGCTTTGCTGGCTGAAGGCAGAAGCAGGATGGCAGCAGTTTTGAGTGTAGAGATTTGGGTGCCTTGGGCCACTGGCCCAGTGGGACTGAGTAAGATTCCTCTCTGCTCCCACTGCTGACAGCAATGGCAGGGACTCCTGCATGTGAGTCCCAGAAGGTGCTCCAGGCAGCTCCTCTTTTTGAGAAATGGACTGAGTTGTGCCTTCAGGTCCCTCTGCCTGCCATTACTCCTGAAGGGCTCATGGCAGAAGAGAAGGAAAGAGAAATAAAATCCTCTGGGAATCTTGCACTTTTGCAATTCAACTTTTCCTTCTCAAGGAGTCATACGGGCTTGAGATGTTTTGTCAATACTCACAATGTGTCCCAAAACTCTACACAGACAGAAGGAGGCCCAGAGGTGATACCCTTCCAAATGTTAGGTGATATTGGTTGTCTTTTTGATGTCTGGGTTAGCATCCACTCACTGGTGGATGCTTCATTCTCACAGGGATAAGCATGAAAAATTAGCCACGTTGCATCTCCTTGTGCAGTCTCCTTTGCTTTGCCCTTTCTCTTCTGCTTTCTCTTCCCCATTTCTCTTTGATGCCCTGGGAGGTGCAGAGAGCTTCTGCAGGTGTGGGGGTCCAGATGACACTCAGGGGTGCCCGTGGGATCAGTTGCCAACCCTGGCTGCAGCCCTGATGCCTCACACACCTTCCTGTAGCTGAGGGCCTGCACAAAGCAAGTGCTGAGAGATGGAGTTGTTTGCCCCTTTTCAATAACACTTTGCTGTTGTGGGCGTTGTTTTAGGTCGGAGTGTTCTGGGAAAAGCCAGAGTTTTAACAGTTCTTGCCCAGGGGTGGAATCTTAATCTTCTGGGGCATCCTGCTACTTTTTTGGGGAACGTGTGAGGTGGAGTGGGTGACACACAGGCCTCGATTGTAGAGTGGAAACTCAGCTCCAGAGTGCCAGTGCAGACTCTCAGTGCTGAACTGCCTGCTGGGGCTGCTAAAGAAGGAAAATGTCCCAGTAACAGCCCAATGGGACTGTGTCTCAGGGACAGGTACAGGGAGGTGACAAGAACCAGCAGCATGGCCTGGCCTCACAGCTTCTAGGAAGCAGTGATGACAGAGGGACTTCATAGCAGAGATTTTCAGAAAGGTCACAAATGAAGACTCTGAAAGCCCTCTCTTTGCCTCTTGGATTTGTGTATGCTTTTGACAGCCACATCATCCTGTGGCAATGTGTTCCACGATTTCATTAAATACTCCTTGAAAAGCACCTGCCATGCTTTGACTGAGCTGCCAGCCTGGTGATTTCAAAGGGTGCTGCCAAGTGCTTGGGTAGAGAGAAAAATCAATCTTTTTTGTACTTGCCTTTCAGGGAACAGAAGAAGAAGGGACTCTTGAACATCACACTGCTGGCTGAGTCCCATTCAGAAGTCCTGCTCTGTCGACTTCGTGAGATTTGCTTGGCAGTTACCAGAGAGGTGAGAACATTGCTCTGAATTGTCCCCCATACTTGATACACAGCTTGTAGAGTAGAATATGTGTTTGTTCATCTCCATGTGTGCTCAGGGACTGCCTTCATTTCTGGTTTTAGACCTTCTATTTCTAATGTCTGTCAGCTATCTGTAGGATCTGTGTGTACATGTAGCTGTATTTACTGGCAGGTCGGGTATCTGACACTTGTCTGTGAGTGAGGTACCATTATAATGCAAGGCAGAAAAGAGACACTAATGACATGATATACCAGAGTCCCAATCTCTGCTCAAGCTGTAATTGAACACTGCAAATGAGTCTGTAGACCTGAGCCTGTTTTCTGTTTTCTGCCTGGCTGCTTCAGCTATAGTTGTTGCTTTTTTGAACAGGAGCATCTGAATGTTTTATCTTTATGCCTTGTGCCTTTATGGTTTGAAAGCAGCCCTTCCTATATTTTGCTTCTATGTTTTTCAAATAAAAGGGCCTAAAATCAAAGCAGTAGACATTATAGAAGGGTTAAGTGGAACACTTTAGTAAAGCCTATTTTTCATGCCTGCAGTAAGCAGGGGTGTGGCCAGAAACTGGTGCCAGAGTAAGTGCCTTTCTGTGCTTGGGCTCTTCTGCTCCTACTGTGCTTTTATACACAGTGGGACGTGTTGTGATTTCCTGGGAGTTTTGTCTAAGGAAACTGGTTTTCTTTTCAAGGTGATGCTTATGTTTCCCCTCATGACTTCCCCAGGTGACCAACCTCCGGTCCAACGTGTCCTGCTCTGCAATTGTCACTCTGGGAGAGCTCTTTGCGATCTTGGGGAAGGACATGGACTCCGAGGTGGATCAGATTGCTGCAGTCCTTCTCCACATGTTGCGGAACTCCCCAGAGTTTATTCAGAAGGCAGCCTGTCAGAGCCTGGGGATGATGGTAGAGAACGTGACTCCTACACGAGCAATGACTGCTCTCATGGACAATGGAGTCAAGTAGGTTCTTCTTCTTTCTGTGATATTCTTGACCTTCTAGTGTGTGGGTGAGGGAAGGGATGACAGAGAGAACAGGAATGGTGGAAGGGAAGGGCCCTGTATCCTGCATCTCCTGTGGACTCAGTGACTTGATTCTCTGATCAACCTCATTTCTCCTTTCTGAGAAATAAGGAGGGTACTTGCTGGGGCATGGAGCACATCAGGGAGAATGTGCTGGGTGTGGCATAGCCTGCACAGCAGGTGCAGCTCCTGCCAAAAGGAGTCTTGTGTGACTGTCCTGGCCTTAGAGCTCTGCTTTCTATTCAAACTGATGTTTCATGTTAGCCCTGAGATGATGGAGCACTTTCCAGGCACCCTCACTGGCTGAGTGCCATGGGACAGCTGAAGCAAATAATGCCTTAAGTGTTGGTGCTGGGCCTGATAGTTTCCAAGAGACAGTCTCTAGAATAGGACAAGCTGTCTGAACCGACTGCCACCCTTTCTTCAGCTTTGGAATATGGTAAAGCACTCAGACGTATCCCTTGCCAAGCTTTACAAAAGAAACAGGCTGCATTGCTGGGTATTCCTCAACTTCACGGCCCACGGCGTGTTTTCTCTGCATTTGTGTTTTCCCAGGGGTCTGCAGATTTGGGGATGAATGGGTGGAAAGAGCCTCATCCTGCTGCAGCTCTGGGTAGTGGGTGCCCTCTGATGGGTCAGCACGAATTATCCTTAATTTCTAAATAATTCATATGTAATCTATTACTTTAATCTTTCTCCAAGTAAACTTCGGGAAAGAAATTGAGCATCCGATAGTGCAGGGAGACTGAATGCTTCCCTTTTCCATGCAGACAGCCCTTCTGTACAATGCTAACTTTGTGTTTATCTGAGGACAGAACCTTCTACAGGTGTCTGCAGCTGCAGGGAGAAGCCAGGCTCCTTCCCCCAGCACGGACAGGGAGCAGGCTGTGGCCAAGGCCTGTGCTGCTGCTGCTCCTTCTCCCTGTGTCCCAGGGTTTGCTCTCTCCTTCCCAGGAGCCGCTACGTCCCGGCACGGAAGTGTACGGCCGAACTCCTCCTGTCCTTGATGGAGAAAATGGGAGTCACGAAGCTTGCAGGCACACCCAGGGCTGAGAGGCTGGCACAGGTGGCAGGGACACTCGCTCAGGACAGTCACAAGGACACGAGGTAATGATCTTCTTTCACCTCCTAGAACAGGAAAACCGTTTCGTGTTTGGCTTTAAACTAAAACCAGAAAGAGTGGAAACTCAAGGCAATAATAAGTGACCTCACAGTGTGGCTAAGGGGCACAGAATCATGGAATATGCAGAGTTGGAGGGGACCCATGTAGGTCATGCAGTCCAGCTCCCGGCCATGTGCAGGACAGCCCAAGAGTCACTCCATGTGCCTGAGAGCATTGTCCAAACGCTTCTTGAGCTCTGTCAGGCTTGGTGCTGTGACCACTGCTCTGGGTTGTCTGGGGACATGACTGTACTGGGTAACCTGAGGTTGGCAGCAAGGAGCATTGCCAACTTCCTGTGACACTTGAAAGATTCTTTACTGAGATCACAAGAGCTCTGATTAGCCAGTCCAACAGTTTTGTTTGGCCTTAGGTGCACAAGAGAAAGCCAAAGTGTTGGCTAATGTTCATTGAAGGATCCCAAACATCTGTTTCTCATTAACTTAAGACTTCCCTAGAAATATTTTAGAGGTCTTTAGCCAATGTATTCAGTCTTTCTAAACCTCTTCTGCAGATTTCTAGAGTGCTATTATCTGTGGCTCAGTGACCTCCACATTTCTTCTTGAAGAAAATTGTGGTTTCCTAGTGGCAAAATCACCCCAAGCCACCAAAATCCCCTTCCTTTGATGATGAAATTCCCATTAATAGCTGCCAAGAACACCAGAGCAACTAACTGCCCATGTGCATAAAGATAGTATAGAATAATCAAAAGCAAGGATGAGGTGTTTTGTCCTGGCTTCCCTGCCAGTTAAAGGAAGGAAAATGGATGTGCAAGGGCAGCAGAACACTGCTAATAGGCTCTGACAACAAAGCAGATGTGTTTCCCTTGTTGCCTGGGATCCTTTGATCCCACAGAAGCACGCCCCCAGTTTCAGAGAGAAATGGTATTTTTCTGTTGGCCCACATTCTCCTCTTGCCTCTTGTGTTCAGCTGACAGCACTGTGCAGTGTCAAGTGAGGTAAATCTCCCTCTTTGCTGAGTGTAGGTAACGCCTTCTCATGCAAACATTGCACCCGATGAGTTTAAGGCATCAGCCTCTTCTGTTAACACTCTTCCTTTGTTAAATTTTCTTTTGTTTCCTTCCGTCCTTCCTTAGGCATTATGGACAGGAGATGGTGAAGATGTTGCTTAGTAATCAAAAATTTAAAAAGCTTTTGGAACAATCTCTTTCAACGCATGACCTGGAAGATATCCTGAAGAGAATTAAGAAGAAAGTAAGTGCTTGGCAGGACAAATGTCTCCTTTGTGCAAGTATTGCCACTGCTAATAGGAGATCCAACATACCGAATGTGTCTGTATCTCATTCCTCTTTTGCTGAATCATTTTATTCCTGAAAATGAGCTGTTAATCCTCAGCGTGTTCTTCTGCAGACCACAGAGGAACTGTATTCTTAGGGGAAAAGTGGGGTTTTGAATACTTTGAATATGGGTCACAAAGAGGAAAGGGAGAGAGGAGAAAATGGGTTTATATTCATGTGTAAGCCCCCACAGCACTCTCCCTACCCTGCCCTCAGTAAAGCAATTAAGTGACAATAGTGCTTCTGAACATAACAGAGTCTTTGCAAAAGAGACTCTAAGTCTCTTAGTAGTACCAAGAAAATTTCCAAATATACAAAAGATGTCCAAGTCAATCCTAGTTACTACAATTATTGTCTGTCTTTTAGGAATACTGCCCTGCTGTCAAGCCCTGTGGAGCTGGAAGAAGCTTGGTAAATTCAGCAGCATCCAGTGGAAAATCATTTCTTTGATTGGGAGGGATTTTATTCTTTTTATCTACATTACAGAAGGGAGTGTTTCTTTATGCAGGGGCAGGGAGAATAAGTGTTGAACCAAATCAACTTCCAACACAATGGGCCCACCCCCAAAGAGTCCAGTTCTTTCTGCTGCTTCCTTTAAGACCACTCATTGCCTACCAGTTTGCATAATTCCCATTTATGGTCAAAACTAATAAATTTGGGATTTTAGACAGCAGCTCAGTATGGTAGCACCCATAACCTGCCTTGGGCTACCAAAAACAAAGAGTTGGCATCACTGAATCTCTGGTCTGTTTATTTCTGTAAGTTAGGAAATGTTTCCCTAGGCCTTGGTAGCAGTGATCCTGGTTCTAACTGGTGTTTTAAAGAGGGAATTTCCTAGTTCTATTCTAAAGATTGATGGGGTTTCTCTGTGTCTCTGTAGGGGATGGAAAACAACAAGGCTGAACTCCCACCTGTGCAGGAGCCAGTGAAGAAGAGGAATGAAGGCTCCCAGAAGCCCCAGGCCACATCACCTCCTAGCAAACGGTACTGAGCACTTTTGCCAGATGTGACAAAGCCCATGAAAAACTTCACATGCCTCTTCCTCAGGCACATCTTTCTGATGGAAATGACCAGTGCCAAAGATTGTTTCCTTTCCCTACAAATGCTCTAGGATAAAAAATATCTATTTCTGCATTGTGTTGAACACAGTTTCTCTGGAGGGCTTTCCACAAATACTGGGTGACAAAAAGTCACCCATTGCTTGCAGTTCAGATGATCCAGTGCAGTGGCAAGGGCAGGGCTGTGGAGGCTGGGAGAGAGGGCCAAGTCTCTGCTGCCTGACTTGAGACAAGTAAATTCAACCAGGGTTTTTTTTCCATCCAAGTGGAGTCCTTTTTAGATGGGTGTTTTAATGAGAAGTCCCAGTCTAGAGGCAGGATGCCATTCCTCAAACAAGCAGTTCCCTTCCATGAGGTTTGGTCTAGCTGATTGTTGGTTTTCTTACCCTCAAACAGCAGTACCAAGTTTGAGTAGTAAGGAGCAAGACAATTCCTAAGCCATTTTGGTCAACAGGTATCTCAAGGTGGACTTTTTGTCTTGCGATTCCTGTCCTTCCTACAGTTTGCTTGATGGACAGCGTGTTTGGTTTCTTTCGCCCTGTGCTGCAATCAGCATTTAAGACAGGAATTTGGTCCTTGCTGTCTCTTCATGCCAGTGGCAGAGCTACTTGTACTGTTCTCCTCTGACAACAGAGGGGATTTATTTAGCTCTGTCATGCTCAGCGGTGGCAAGAAAGTGACCACATGCCTCAGTAGCATACCCAGCATCTTCCCATTCTCATGGAAGAGACAGGTTGATCCAAGAGGATTATTCCCAGTGGGTTTGTTACGCTGTGCATCTAGTTTCTAGGGAAGCAAATGAAATGTGAGCGTAGTTCTGGGATGTCTGATTTCTGTTTTTCTCTCTGTTACTGATTTTCTGGATCATTTAGCTATGCCCCTGTTCATCTGTTCAGATGCATCTGAGCTACTTTTGCAGATTGTCATGCCTGGTTGTAGAGACACTTCTCCAGAGTGATGAGTTTCCTTATTGTAAGACACACACATCCCGTATGAGGAGGCATTTAAACTTGGAAGCAGTGTCTCTCTTTCCCCACAAAGCAACGTGGCCTGTGTGTCTTAGAAGCCATCTGAAGCTAGATCAGATGCATCTCATCCTTGGTTTTCCTGCGTGAGCACTGGGAGAATGTGACTTGCAGATTGTTTCCCATAATGATTGTCATGAGGTCCACGTTGTTCTTCACTTCAGAGCCTCATGATTTTCTAGCTTGAAATCACATCATTAGGAAAGCTCCCCAAGATGTTTGGCTCACAATTAACTGAAGGGATTATCAGAAACAGATCCTAATTTGATTTTATTTTTCAGGGCAAAGTCTGCCACTGGTGGACGCCGCCTACACCGTGCAAGAGCCCAGGTCACGTTACCTGCATCTGTGGAAGAAAGGGAGCTGCTCCAGAAGCTTTACCATCTCCTGGAAGCCAAGGCGTTCCAGACACGGATGGAAGGAGTGGCACTCCTCCTAGACCTGTCCAAAACCAGACCCCAGCTCATCTCCACTAACATTGTCCAAGTATGTAGGATACCTTCATTGCTCCTTTCATTTAGCTCCTTTCCCAAGCCTGCAGAAGTAAATTCAATTCAGTGTGTCTTGGCACTATATCCTGGCTGTTTGGGACAGACTGGCCCTTCTTATTCAGACAAATTAATTGAGCTCCAGGCTTCAGGACAAGTTATTTCAGTCCAGCTGTATTTGTCTGGCAGGTGCCTATTTCTGCTGTTCATCAGATGATGGCAGAATTTTCTGCTGGTGTAACCTCTGCTGTCTCCTACTCCCAGTTGGGTTAAGTGGAGGGAATTGAGCCATTGAAGACATGGCAATTATTTTCTAGAGAAAAAATGGGTTTGCATGGGGAAGAGAAGTATCAGGCTGGGTTGGTTTAAACAAAATGTTTTTAAAAGGATACTTCTGTGAACTCCATCTTGTCTTGCACAGGTAAAACTCATTTCCATCCTCGTCCCTATTCCTCTTGGTAAAGATGGTGCTCACCCTTCTTGGGGGGCCTTTTTTTCTCTTTGGAAAGGAAGAAAACAAATAAGGACAGATCCATCCCTTCTCCTCCCTGTAGCTGCTTTTCCCCTTTTTCCAGAAAAGTGTGCCTGATAATGTGGCTGTCAAGGGACTGAACCTGCTGGAATGAGAGCTGTACAGCACATTATATTTCACAAGTCCACCTGTTAGTCAGAGCAATGGTCTGGATCCTGGAAGAGTTGATCTGAGCCCTGCCCTTCTCCAGACACAGGTTCTGAGACAGAGAAAATAAAACTTAGATCTCCTCCAGCCATAGTTTAGGCAAAATCATAGCTGCCCTCAATACTTGAGGCAACTGTATAAAAAAATGGGCATTGTAAACATCTGCTTCCATATTTGTAAAGCAAAGGTAGTCTTTTGAATTAATAAATGGAATTGATTTAATGATTTATAGGTGGAGAGAAACACCATAGGAACTTTTCTGTCCCCACCCAAACCTCTTAAAAACAGATGAAAATCTTTCAAGCAGCATGAGGTTGTGCAACCATTCCAGTGAGTGGCCCACAGGAAAACAGTGAAAATGTGCAAGCAAGGGCTGACCTGAGAGAAAGGATCACTTTCATCTTTTAGATTCCTGAGTGCTCATTTCTACATCGCCTCTTCAAAAAAGGTCATTTTAATCAAGCTTTCATGTTGTTTGTTCTCTTCACAGATTTTTGATTATTTTGGCCTGAGAATCTGTGACACACATAAGAAAGTGAAGCAGAAGGCGCTGGAGGCGCTGGCAGAAATCATAGGACTGCTGCAGGATGCCATGAACCCATTGATGATCCGTTTGGTTGAAGGCATAACAAAGAACCTAAACTCAAAGGATCCCGGGGTTCATGCTGCAGCTATGACGGCTCTGGACCAATCTGTTGTGCATTTAGGTAAGGCTGAGCCCTGGCATGGACTCTCCTCACCTGTGTGTCTGTCTCTCCGACACAAGAGAACGCTGAGTGCCTTGGTAGCTGTTGCTGTCTGTGGAATGCTCCAGCTGACACCCACCAGAAGCTGTGCAGGTGCAGTCCTTATGCACCATCCCCAACTGGCTGGAATGTGCAGCAGCATTTCCCAACAGTCCCAGGAGCCCTTGGCTCTGTGCTGCTGGTCTGAAGAGCAAGTCCTGGACTACAGCTTTGCTGCAATTCAGAGGCAAAGGGGTTTTGGAGTTTGCTTGGGCCCCGTCTGACTTGCCAAATGAACAGCTTTGCTGTAGGCATGAAGGGACACCGGCCCATCAGAGCTTCTGCACAGCAGCCACCTGGAAGGCTCTACATTATAGGCAGTAGCTGCCTGTTTTCCACCTTTCTTCTTTGTCTTCTTTTTTCAAAGGGGACCATAGGATTCATCAAGTTCATTTCTTTATAACACATGGGTCAAAATCCATCTGTCAATGATGCCTTGTTCCACACGTTGTTTTGCATGGGACAAGAAGGAAATGGCAAATACCTATAGAGGCAAGGGCAGCTGTAAATTTTTCTGCCACACAGATTGATGTCGGGTCTGAAAATGCCACACTGGGGGAATATGGCTGAACAATGGAGTGTTGAAGAGTCAGGTCTTCAAGGGGAGTTTCCACTTTCTCCACCTCAGCTGCTCTGCGAAGTCATGGACTGCCTGACTCAGTGCCTTTCTGTGTCCCAAGTATAGGCTTCTTCCTTTTGGCTCTGGGATGCAGAACCTTTTCATTGCTTCCATGTGACTGAACTCTCGAGGACCCTGATGTGAAATGTTTTAACATAGCTCCTGATAGAGCAGACAACTTTGGATTTACAAATGTGAAAGGAGAGCTTTTCTTTTGGCATTTTAAACACTGACAAGTAGGCTGGAAGGAAAGAAGAAAAGGATTCAAAAATCAGCAGAAATGGACTTTATTGTATAAAATGGGGTTGCCCCTGCCCTTTCCCTCACCACTGTTCTCTCTCCTATGCCCTCAGATGAGTGAATAGAAACGTGTGTTTCACTTGTAGATGAAATATCACTGATGAAAGAGCTCTGCCACCAATGGAGACAACTGAGTGGCCAAGCTCTGCTGGATGTCACGGAGCGTATCACAGGTACGGCCTCCCCTTCTAAGCCAAGAGGTCTCCGAGGGAGTATTTACAGGGAATGCCAGTGAACAGACAGTAGAGTAGCTCCTCCACATCAGGAGGTGCTGAGCTCTCACTGGGGCCCTTCTCAAGTCCCATAGTGGCCAATGCCTTTAATTGCATTTAAACTCAAATGAAGTCCCATTTTTGAATGGGTACCATAACCCTTTTCCTGCTTAGCCAAATTGGTTTTGGGTACTTTCAGGAGCTTTTTCAATGTTGATGACTGCTGGTGGATTAACAGCATAGAGGAAATGAAGTTTCTTCCACCACAGAATAGTAAATGGCTACTACATAACAGTTTGCCTGATCAGGAAACAAGACTGGTCTCCTGAGCATTTCAGGTTTTGATCTTTCAGCCAAATCTGCCATGCAAGGAGCCTGTTGGTAGTCACTTTTTGTCTGTGTTTGATATAGTTCAGTTCAGAAAATGAGCAGAGAGCAGATTCCAGAGGCAATGTGAGAAAACCCTCGTGTTTTGGATAAATTTCAGTCCCCTGTGTAGCTTTTTTCTGTCTCTATGCCCCTATTTCAGTGCACGTTGTAAGAAGAAATGCTATTAACATTGGGAGGGAAAATGTCATTAAAATGTGGAGATGCTCAAGTGCCGGGGCAAATGCCAGGGCAATGGGTCTGGGTAATTCTCCAAGACACCCTGAGGTTTGAAACAGCTCTTTGTTGGAAGCCACAAAAGCATTCCACCAAAGACACCAGCTAGTCTCTGGTGGTTCTCATCCAGCTGTCAAGTAGCAGCCATCTCTGATGGGCTGGAGTTTTGAAGTGTGTTCTAATACTGCCCTTTGCTGTGTGCCACGGAGCAAAGGGGAGAGCCAGATTAGACTTTTGGCCCTTGACATCAAAGTTTCAAAAATGGAATCATTGCTTTTATTAGAAATCTCTCAATTGTCTCTCTAGGGTGCATTTCCAAATCTTCTACGTGGGTTTAGACAACTTGTTAATGGAAATAGAAGGCAATTTGACGTTTCATTCATTGTTCATGCAGAAAGAAATTGTGCAATAATTGAGTAAAGGTACAAAGTCTGCCACAGGTACAAGGCTCTGGTTGGAGATATTAGTCCCGAGGGGTTGGTGGTTGTGTTTCAAGGATGATCAGCGGCTTTGCCCATTTCTGGGTCACGGGGCTGTGTGTGCTTTCACTGATCTTGGCCCGAGAGGCTTCCAAGAAGCAAGAGCAGAGGTAGATCCCTGTTTGCATGGAGGCTGGTGGGTAAGCAGCTGTGTCTCTCTCCCGGCAGTGCTTGTGGAATGGGCTCATGCCAGGAGCCCTGAAGCGGTCGAGCGCTACGCCCTGCCCGTGCTCTGGTCCTGCCTGGAGAACAAGGCGCTGCCTGTGCGAAGCGCCAACGTCTGCGCTGTGGTCACCAAGCTGGCCTGTGCCCTATGTGAGGCACTGGGCAGCCAGATCATTAAGTTTGCTGACAGCACACCTCCACACGTGCAGGAAAACCTCAACAGCCTTCTGGGCTGGTGAAGGTTTGATGTTCTCCAGAAAGCGGACAAGTTTCTGAGCTGGACACCACGGGACGTGACTTTTCAGCTGTGCCAGAAATGACAAAATACTAAGGAAGGGTGTGGATCTGCCCCCGCTCTGTTATCACCATTGCCCTTCCTAGTCATGACATGGGGGGCCAGAAGCAACAGCAGACTGATGACAAGGTGAAGATGAAGTATGGATCAGCCTCAAGTGAACCCAGACTGAGGAAAAGGTGAAGACTAAGCATGGATCAGCCTGAAGCAACTGCAGACAGAGGACAAGATGAAGACCAAGCATGGATCTGCCTCACACAGAGGTGAGGTGGGAGCTGGGCCACTCTCTGTTGGGGGGAAGGGTCTTGTGGCAGCCCAGAGAGGCTGTGCACATTGGCAGGGAACATTGGCTTGAATTACACAATGGCTGTGCACATTGTGCCCTGCATGTGCCCTGCAATGAGCTGTGCTGCTGGCAGTGCCCTGTGGAGCTGTAGGGCTGCTCAGCTGTGGGGCAGGGAGAGCAGCAGCAGGGTGCATGTGCAGCTGAGCCATGGCTGGAGAGCACAGGGCTCTGGGCTCCCTGCTGTCCCAGGGCAGCCCAGAGGCCAGGCTGTTCCTGTGGCAGCTCTGTGGAAGTGGGGCAGGGTTTTCCCCCTGGTCTGCTTCAAGCTGCAGCCAGCAGGAGCATGTTTCCCTGTGCAGCTCTTTAGAAATTTCCAAGGAATCTGTCCCATGAAATACGGAGCTTCAGATGCTTTAGGTTTGCATTCCAGGCTCTGTTAAACTTTGTGTCTCCACAGATACGACTGGCTACAGTCTTTCCAAGAAGTTTTCTCTGGACATTTCTGATATTCCCTTACCAAGAAAGTCCTTGCCTCCAGTCCAGAAATGCTCTTTCTTCCAAGATCAGGAAGAAGCTGCCAACTGTCCAAAGAATGTTTCAAGAATAGGATTTAGGCTTTAGGATTATCAAGAATAGGATTCATTAAGAATAGGATTCATCAAGAAAAGTATTCATCAACAATAGGATTCATCAAGAATAGGATTCATCAACTATAGGATTCATCAACAATAGGAGTTAGGATTTTGGAATAGGTTTAGGCTTCATAGTTGCAGATGTATCTATGTTCTGATAGTTTTGAATAAATGTGTTTGATTGTATATTTAAATTTTGATGAGATATTTTAATTGTATATATTTTATTTTGATGATTTAAAACAACCTAAATGAATCAATTAAATTTAAATAAACCAAAAGAAGAATGTGACACCAGGATCTCCTGGAGATTATGGGAGTGCAGTGTCTCACCACATCCTTTCTTCACTGGGCCTCTCTTCTTCCTCTTTTGCCATGTTTTCTTTGTGTCACTTGTGCTGCTGTTTTTAACTTGTCATGACAACAGGGCCACACATTGACATGTTTGGGGGACAATGGATCCAAAAGATCCTGTATGGTCAAAAGTTTTCTACCTAGATGAGTTCTGTGCTCACCAAAGGCCTGAGCAAAGAAACAAAGAGAAGTGTGCCCAAATGCCAAAGCTTTGCTCCTTTGCAATCTTGCACAGAGCTGGCTCACAGGTGTCTTCAATCACAATTTCATAGGTAAGAAGAGGTCGTGTATTTCACTGGGAAACGATGCACTGCTTTGGAAAAGTCATCTGTATATAGATTTACCCAGGCCAGCAGTCCAACTTTGTTGTTTGCAACTTGTTTGCAGAAGGATGAGTGGACTGGGAGGCCAATAACAAGTGACAAGGTTTCCTCAAACCTAAAGTGCAGTCTGTGTACCATTCAGCCCAGAGCTGAGGGATCATTTGTTCCCATGGACCACTGCCTGCCAGGGTAATGAATTCCTGCATAGCTGGAACAAGCAATTCAGGATTCTGCTCCAGAATTGCTTGGTGGGCTGCATAATCATTGACAATACTCCCTATCCAGAAATTCTTTTGCAATTTCCTTTCATAGTCTTTTGAAACTTTTAAAGTTCACATTTCAATTTGCTTTGCCTTAAGGGAAAACACTTCCTGGGCCCAATGCATACTGCAAGCTTTTGACAGCAAAGTCCTCATGGTTGCCAGCTTCTGATGTTACAGAAGGAACTGCGTGTGAATGCGTTAATTAGGTTTTCTGATGGGAAAACTCTATATCACGTGGCTGCATGTGTTTGCTTAGCTATGAGTCTAGTCCTGGTCTAGTAAAGCCCAGGCAGGGTGGCATGTTGCAGGGAAAACAAGTCCATGTGCTTATGGGGTTGCCATCAGCGGCAGAGTGAACGTGTGCTTTGGGGCTTTCTCTGGAGACACAATTAGGGATCTGCTCCATGCCACAATATTCTCTTAGATCTTTCTAAAATATTCTAAAAAGGGCAGTGAAACTTCTCATCTCCTTGCACAGCCACTGTTTGAATAGGGGCATTCTTGTCCCTCCTCAAAGCCATTGCTGTTGCAGCCCTGAAACATGAACATCCACAAACAGGAACAATGCAAGGACCTCCAGCTGCTACTTCAGAGCACTGGGAAGTGCAGACCTGGGTATTACTAATGTGAACACTTAATTAGCATTTCATTCTCCTTCATGATATCCAGATCTCAGGGCTTTTAGTTTCACCAGCCGCTGTACTGGCTCTAGGGAAGAACAGTAAATGGGAAACAGCGACTGCCAGCCTTGCAGGGGTGGGGGGGAAAACCTGGAGTGTCTGTGTCAAAAGATGAATGGGAAGAGTGTAAATGCCAAAGCCAAAGCTTTGTTAGGATAGCAGGATCAGTTCTTTACTGCATGCTTGCATGAAGGTCATTTGGGACTTCCTTTTTGTATCTCATGCAAAAAAGGAGGTCTTAATAATACCATGCTACTTAAACCCACATTGTGATGTAGCTCTGTAGTGGTTCACAATGAAGCAGATTGCATGCTTTGTCACTGCCAGCCCTGGTGATCCTGTGAGGACTGTAGTGTATGCCGTGCCTGTTTTACATCCAAGCAAAGCTTGATTTTGCTTATTAGTGTAGAATAAATACAAGAATAGTAAAATGGACAACTAAACTGGCCACTTTGGAGGATATGCTCATGGTTTCACACATCACTCCTGTACCTCATGCTCTAGAGGCTTGCACTCATCATGAAATATTTTAACAGAAAAACTCAGATCCCATGTTACATTTGAATAAAATTGCATCAGATCATCAAGAATTCTGCAGGCAGGAACAAGACAAAAGCCTTCTGACTCTCGCTTTAAGCTGTCCTGGATTTCTGCAGCTCTTTCTGAAAGCTGCTGTAGGCAGAGTGTTTGGAGTTGTTTTATGGGCTTTATGAAAGATATGTGGAACAGTCTGCAGGGCTGTCCTGGCAGAAAACTGTTTGTCCAAGCCCAGGGACATCGTGCTGGCAGAAGTGGAACGGTCCCACTCCCAGCCCAAGAGTGTGAGCTGTGCCACACTGGGCAGAAAAGACACGAGGGGCTCCAGCCCAGCTGATTCCCCTGCCGTGACCACTCCACAGAGCTCTGCCATTGGGAGAAAGTGCCAGATGCCAGACGAGCCACCAAACTTTCATCTCCTGCTGGAACTGCTCCCTGACAGCTCCTGTTCTTCCTGAGGGAGAACCCGGAGCCATCTTGTGACGCGTGTCCTGGGGGGATTGTCCTCCGGCATTTTGGGCCTTTGTTCCAGAGGGGGGACAGTGAGGTCTGACAGTTTGGTATCTAGAAGTCACTGGCCTTTTTTCTTTAGTTTTCATTTCCTGTTGCTGGAAGGGGATTGTTGGAACAGTTTAGAGGACACAACTTATTGTTTTAAGTTGTCTCAAGCTGCATGGGATAGATGGCTTCACACAGGAACATCCGCAATGCTGCTGAGGGGAAGGCACAGAGGGAGACAAACCCAGTCTTTCTGAGGCAAATTCCTTGACACCAAACCAGCCTGAGTCATCAAACAGTGCACCTGATGTTTCGAGACATGGGCCAAAGGGGAACCCTTGCAGTGTGTTTGGTCCAGGCCGGGCTATGCTCAAGGCAAAAGTGTGTCAGTGCACTTGGCTCCTCGTCTCCTCCTTGTGTCCAGCACAAACAGGAGCCCAGAGCTCCTGTAGAAACCATCGCACCAGCCAGTGGGAGCAAACTTTTGTCCAGTGCTCACACAGAGCTCTGGGGTCCAGCACTGCACCTCACTGGGATGAGGAACTGTTCCAGCCCTCTTGGGAGGAGCTAAAAGGGGGTTTGGCCTTCAGATCAGCTCCTTCCCTGCTCTGGATTTGCTGCCCTGGTTGAGCTGCTGCTTGTGGCAAGACTTGTTTCCCAGCTGCCAGCCCTGCTCTGCTGGCCAGCAGCCATTGCAGGAGCTTGTGCTAGTGACACTGAACCTTTCCGATCTTCCTCAGGAAAGCTCAGGGCAGAACTTGTCAAAAGAGCATTGCCTGGGCGATGCCTTTGATATTAAATCTTTCCTCTGTTCTCTGTGCCACACACAGTAAATATTTGAGGAAGCAAGTTTGCTGCTCCAGAAATTCCTTAAATCAGTCAGTTAAATGGTAAGAGAACACGATTTGGGATGTGTACTCTTACTTTAATTCATTGTGCAGAAAGCTACAGTGAGCTGTGTGTCTAACCTAAATGACCTTGCCACCAAGAACTTAGAAAAGTGGGAGAGATGGAATCAGGTGCACAAGGATCTGCATTGTGATTCTCCCACAGGCCTGAGGACACAGCCCACTTCCACTGGGCCATGGCTTTTTACCCTACATCAAAACTTTGTGCTTCAGGTTGTGGTGGTGAATGCCCCTGGCCTTGTGCGGCCACATGGTGGCCTGAGAAAGGCTTGTGAGGCCTGGGCCTTGCTGAACAGCCCCTGGGCCCAGCTCCTCCTGAGCTTGTCAGAGACACTGAGCGCTCCCAGGAGCTTGTGCTGCCTGACGAGCTCCTGGGGTGTCCTGTGAACAGCCTTGGAAACCACTTTTCTTGCCTCAGTGGCACAACATCCTTCTTCTCCCACTTTCAAAGACAGGCTGCTGACCCACAGTGTGGCCATGATGAAGCATTAACAAAACACCCAATATATAGAGACCTATCTTGCAAAGTTGCCTTAGCCAAGGTGCAAAGCTCCATTCTTGGAACAGATCATCCAACCAGGATTCACCATCCTCTTTAATTTGGGCTGTCAAATCTTTCAGTTTTCGTACGCTTTTGTGAATGGATTCCGAATGATCAGACAGGTTCATACAACACAGTCCTTCAAATTCCTCACAACCATGTCCATGTGCCAGTAAAAGAAAGTCAATTGCTGCTCTGTTTTGAAGGGTAGCATGTCCAACACTATCAACATCGGTCAGCATATCACTAATGGCAGAGGATGTGGCATTAGTTTGCTTGCTCAGCCAACACCCAACTGGATCTAATTGTTTCAAAGCCACTGCTGAAGTCAATTGGGGTAAAAATATACTTGCTGAAACCCTTCTTGCAGCTTTCCAAGGCATGAAATCACTCTGACAGTTCTCATCATAATGATGAGCAGATCTTGTTTTCCTTTGTTTCCTTTTCATGACCGCTTTAGCTGAGGGTGCGATTACAGTGAGCATCCCAATGCCACAAGGGTCACCTTCAAGGTGTGCTGGAATGCCTTGCCAAGCCCTGTCTCCACAAATGAACCAATATCCCTTAGGCAATTGCCGTAGATGTAGGTCAGCCTCAGGAAGCACATCCCAACTGTTTGAAGAATTACACCAAAACCTCAAATTTCTATATGCAAAGTAATGGGGAGTAACATTGAAATTTGGAGGATCACCTTTTCGCCAAGCACTAGCTATGAAGGTAAAGCAAAAATCTATTGTTAAAGAACCAAGGATTTCCAATTCTTGGGGTTCAGAAGCTGACCTCGGAAGTTTTTTGGCCCAAAGGTTCCAATTCAGTGTGGGATTGTTTCCATTGTCAATTTCACCTGGCTTACCATTGGATTGTTTTTTGACTAAAGGCAACTCTTTTACTGGCACACCAACCAGACAGGTTGAGAAAGGTTTTTCTGGTTCCGAATTAGACAACCGTATGGTATCTGAGCCGGCTGCCTTGGCTAAGGTCACCCAAACATTTGGTTTTGGTTGTTCCACAGGCAAATCTGCACGACAAAAAAGAATTAAAACCCACCAATACCAACATACAACTTGCATTTGCTTCATCTTATCCATGAGCTAAATTTTGGCAGAATCCTTACATATATATCAATTTCTAAAATTTTGCTTTCAACAAAAACAAAAACCCAAACTTTTGCCAAAAGTCAGCTCTACAAAACAAACATTTGACATACAATTGACACACTTATAAATAACATTAACACAAAGCCAGAATTTGCAGGTTCCACCGATGAACAAGGAACGTCAGGCGTGACCAGGGATCTCTGTGCTCGGCTCACATCTGCGTACTTGCTTCCTCGGTTCTGGACTTGTCAACACGTTCTGGGGTGCGATATGGTTTGACATTTTTGGCTGGGACCCACCTAATTCCAGCACCTGTAGAGACAGAAGCATACCCTTTGCCCCAGGTTATTAATTGGAAAAGACCTTCAATTTGTCCAGACTCAGGGTTTCTAATTAAAACAGGTGGATTTTCTTTCAGTTTCGCCTGCGTGTTATTTGAAAAATGCCTAAAAATTGATGGATCAGGTTCTGCAAAACGAACTGTTTAGGAAATTAAAAACATACAAAGCTTTGCTCAGTCTCATCTGCGGTGTGACCTCTGCTCCCCCTCTCTGTTGATCTAAAATGCGTTTTAATGTTTGATGTGCTCTTTCAATAATTGCTTGGCTTGTGGGAGAGTGAGGAATACCACAAACTTTGATGTGATCTTTTGTTTGAGCGAGTGTGGCAGTTGCAGGCTCCTTTATTCCTGTTTTTGGACTTGACTTAACTTTTAGTTCAGGGAGATTAAGACTCAGGCAATATAGATGGGGGTATTTCCTGCTGGATTTCTCAAGTGATGGAATGTAGGAAGGCCTTCCAGGTGGAAAGAAGTGACAGAGTGCCTGTCTCAGATGAAGAAAGCGAGGCACTGCAAGAAACCAGCATGCCAGGGAACTGCTGTCCTGGGCTCACGAGTCCGACTGACGGTGGTCCTGCAGGCCTTTGCCCATGCCTGCTCCAGCTGGGCCATCTGCAGCCAAAGCTGGAGGTGTGAGTGCAGCAAAGCTGCTGTCCAAGGAACGCAGCACAGCTGCTGTTGAGGCTGACTGTTGCCTGCAGTGTGTGGGGAGGATATTGCCGGCAGCAATTGCCAGAGAGATGCTTGAAGGCATCTCTGGACAGTGGGCTTTTGGGGGGGGTCCTTCTACTTCTTGCTCAGGCGGTAAAGAGTGTCCCAAGACAATGCTCTTCCCTTTGAAGTGATGAAGAGGAAGCACTGAGATCCTCAGCCTTGTTCCTCTCCTCTGCTCTCCACAGCAGCTCCAGCTGCGCCTGTGCGCTGTCTCTCATGGGCCTGTCTGAGATAGCAGCAGCTCTGAGATAGCCACCTCCTGAGAGGGCAGCCCAAGGCTCTGTTCAGAAGAGAGCTGTGCCTCTAGCCTTGAAGCAAGCCTGACAAACTCTTCTCATATAGACACCCACACTTGCAGCCTTCCAGATGCACAACTGAGAGCTGTGGGACATATGCATGCTCATGCCCTGCAGTGCCCTTTCTGAAATGCCTCGGCTGCTTCTGAGGGAGCTGACATGCCACTGAAGCAGCAAAAGAGCTCTGGATTCAAAGGGGTCCAGCAAAAAGCGTGCCTGGCATTTGCCTTGTGTGTTGCTCTGTCCAGTGGCCAGTGCCTTGGTTTGCCACCTCATCCCTGCTCTCTGCCACTGGGGCCGGGAGGGGCGGGCCCGGGGCTGTGGGGCTGTGCCGGCCCCGCTTCCCGGGCCGCAGCTCCAGCTGCCGCCGCTGCCTGGGAGCGGCCCCGCTCCGGCGCCAGGGCCGAGGTGCCGGTGCCGGGCCCCATTGGCCGCTGTCGTGCCGCCGCAGGAGAGCTCCCCGCCGTGTCCCGGCTGCAGAGAGCGGCTGCCGCGCGGTTCGCCTGGGAGTCTGAAGCGAGCATGGCCCAGGGAGCGGAGCCGAGAAATAGAGACCCAAGAGACAGGGGCAGGAAGCAGAACGGAGAGACAAGGGGAGCAAAAGAGGGCCAGGGAACGGGGCCGGAGCTGCGGGAAGGGGCAGCAGGGACAGAGGAAGAGACGCAGAATGAGCAGGAGGGAGCAGGAGAGAGCGAACGCTGGGCTGGGGCGGGATGGAGACTGTTGAAGAAGCTTTGGAGGGACAACAAAATAGAGAGCGAGTGGCAAAGAACAGGGCTATAGCGGGCAAGCAAGGGACGGGCAAGTGGCTAGAGCAACACACAAGGAGAAGCCCAGGGGCAGTTTTTGTATGCACTCCAGTAAAGCCCGAGGTGTTTTCCTGCTGCAGTGGTCGCTGCCAGCCAGCGGCAGCAGCTGGGGCTGAGGCCCGGCAAGTGGGGCCGGCACAGCCCCGCAGCCCCGTGCCCGCCCCTCAGGGCCCCGTGCGCAATGGCGGCAGCAGGGGACGAGGAGGCCGCGGGCTGCGGGCAGCGCTGCCGCCCCGCCGGGCCACACGCCGCGGGCGGCTTCAGCAGCAGCACAGGAGCTCTGGGGACACTGGTGCCACAGCTGGTGACGGGCCGCCAAGCAGCACAGTGGCGCGGAGCGCGGTAAGGGAGAGCCTGGGCGTGTGGCCCCTCAAGGAACAAAGGAGGGCCGTGTTCATTGGTGCCTCCCCTGGGGCAGGAATGGAGGGCCCGAGATGGCGCTCAGAGCCAAGGCCGAGGCAGCTGGGCAGCCTGCCTGGGTCCTGCGTAGGAAGGAGATGTCACCAAAACACCCTCCAGCCTGCTCTGGCCCTCTGCTCATCACGGGCTGCGGCCTTCACAGTGGGCAGTGATGTGTGCTTGATTCCAGAGGATGCCATGGGCTGAGTTTCTGCAGCTTGTCAGCTGCATAGGACTCTTACGAGCCTTGGAGAGAGACCCGAGGGGTGGAAATCTGTCAGTGCCTCTTTGCTTGCAGCTGGAAACACCTGGGGCTTAAGTGGAGCTTCAGGGACAACTGTACCAAAGGTGCTCTAGAAGGCTGTCCAAGAGCTTCTGAGCGGAGGTTGCCTGGCACACATAAGTCATGCATATTTATTTGTCAGAAGAGCTGCTTGGCTAAAAGGCCAGCAGTGTTACCTGATATCTGCAGCAACCAAGACATTTGTGTGTGTCCCGTGGCGGTGCCTGATGGTGTCCGTGGACAAGGCAGAGGGAGCTCAGGGGCTCTGGATGACTGCTTGAGGGATCTGGGCCGCATGTGGTATTTTCTTCTGCCACGTGCAGTGAGCCAGACCCAGGAAGGCTCTAGAGGTGAATGGCCGGCAGCCTGGTGTTCCCAGCAACAGTGTGGGAGTTTGAGCGTGGGTTACTCTACAGGACAGCAGGCCTGATGGTGGCACATGGGCTACATCTGCCTCAAAGGGAAAAAGGCTCTCGGCTCCAGAGTTAGCAGGGCTCCTTGAGAGAGCTTTAAGTAGCATTGGAAGTGGAAAGGGGAGTAAACCAGGCTGACGGGGGAGATGCGTCAGCACTGCACAGCCATGTTTGTGTGACAGTGGAGGATGGAAGCAGTGCTGCCATAAAAGGTCATGAAAGTGTAGCAGAAGTCATGGGAAAAGCAGGTTTTTGCCACAATTCTTGCAGACAAAAATACTACCAAAGAAACACTCTTGAATTTGGGCTTTTTACAGCAGCCTTCATCCAGGTCTTCTTCTAGGGAATTTCGGAGGAATAAGACATGAGTGCCTCTGCATTCCCATGCACAATGCTGCCTCCAAAATACTCCAGCCCTTCTCCATTTGGCTCCTTCCATTCCTGTGCAGAAGAAGGAAATTCAGTAGAGGGGAGGTGCAGGAATTCACAGGCAACGTGGGTGTACATTGGGGCCTTCACAGCCATCACTTTGTTATGAGGTCACAGAGCTCTGTTTGATGTCACGTTCCAGAGCCCCACTGTGTTCTTCAGTGCTCGCTCTGGGCAACACTGCAGCAGCAGCAGCAGCAGCAGCAGCAGCAGCAGTAGCAGAGTGTTTCTAGCAGGGGGGATCATGGTCCTGAGCCGCTACCTCCTGCTGCTCTTTCTCGTGGCCCTGCCAGCCCAGAATGCCCAGAGTGCTCCAGCAGCTGGGCAGGGAGCAGGTAAGCAGGCAGGGGCCAGCACACAGCCCTGGCTGGCAGCAGCGGGGCCGGGAGCAGGGATGGCTGAGCCAGGAAGGCAGCACGGGGCAGGCAGAGGGGCAGAGGCTCCAGGGGAGGAGTGAGGGGCTGCAGCTGCTTTCGGGTGCAGCATGGAGAGAGCTTCCTAAGGAGCAAGGATGTGGGGAGGGTCGGGTCAGGCCCGGAAGCTCAGCACCAGTTCTCCATCACTCAGCAGTGGCTGTCCGTCCCTCCGCTCTGGGTGTCCAGCCTTCTGGCCCGGCTCCAGCGCTGACCCGCACACAGATCGTGTGGGCATGCCACGGCTTTTCCCTTCATGTGGGAGCTGCCAGCTCAGTGTCCCAAGGGCAGCCAGACCCCCCTGCAGCTGTGAGGATGCAGACCTGCCTGAGCGTGCCCTAGCAGTGCCTCCCACATCCAGGCCTTGAGGTGTGCCCATGAGGGCAGTGCACGTGATGGTAACTTCTTGTGGGTGTTTGCTTGTAGTTGTGGACACAGAGAGTGCTCTTTCAGCCCCTGAGCGAGGGGCAGATACCGTGCTGACTCCGAGCTGGTACCTCAAGCGTGAGTAGTCAGTCTGTCCTGCCTTCAGAAAAAGGAGCGCCCCTTTTCCCTATTTTATTCACGAGAAAAATACCGTCATATGTTAACGTGCTTTTGTAAATCTAACAATAGGGATGAACGATGACAAGGTTCCTGAAGAGTTTCCTGAAGGATTGCCGGATGTTCCAGAGGAGCTCCTGGCAGCCTTGCATGAAGCCCCATCTGGTTAGTATATCCCACTCTGTTAACCCTGGCAGCCGGGAAGCTGAGCTTTTGCTTCCTGTAGGCATGTGCTGTATCCTGGACAGGCAGAAGCACTCAGTCAGAGTCTTGCTGCAGGCCCACTCCATTTCACAGCTCCTGCAGGGAGCCCTAGAGATGGTCCAGCACAGCCTCTGCTCGCAGCTGTGCTTCCAGATGACTGCCAGGGGCTTCTCCAGCTGCTGCTGCAGTTGTAGCATTCCTAGCCAGGGCTGCTCTGTGCAGACATTGGCATCCAGATGTTGGGCAAAGGCCAGTGCTGAATTTGGGTTCGCCACATGCTCAGCACAGCATGGAGGCAGCAGTGACATCAGAGCAAGCCTTGGCTGCCCCTTGCAAAGCTCAGGCTCAGGGACGGCTTGAAGCTGGAGTCCAAGGGTGAGGGGGAACCTGAAGGTACTCCTTCTGTGGGTCATTTGGTTGATTAAGTCTTGGCTGCTTTGGCTCTGCACTTCTTGTTGCACTGCAGAAAATCCAGCTGTCGATTCCTCCTGTCTTGGGGGGGACAGCGGCCTCGTCAGCGCCGCTTGCCGCAATGCCCAGGCCATGGTACCGTGCTTGTGCTGAGGGGCAGTGGCTTCTGGTTCATGTGTGCAATGTTTTTTTTTTCTGAAGAGACAGATTCTGAGACTGTGCCGGAGACCTTAGCAGTGGAAGAAAGTGACACTGTGCCAGGCTCACATGAAAAAAGAGAACCAATAGAGGACACCAGGACACTTGCTGAGCCTGAGGAATATTCAGGTGAGTGCTTGCTAGATGCTGTCTTGGGCAAAGAGCAGCATTTCTGCTGTATCCCTGCAGTGCTCTGCATGGGTGAATTGCAGGTGCCCAGCACGCAGCCCGGGCCTGCAGCCCGGAGGAGTAGATGGGGCAGTGCTGCTGCCTGGCACACACTGGGCTCTTGTGCATGAGAGCTTGATGGGATCCCTCTTGGTCCCTGATGCTAAGACACCAGAGCCAGAGGAAGCCATCTCTGAAGACAGCATCAGATGTCAGTTCTGATCCACTAGCAGTGCCAGTCCTTGGGCATCTGAAGCACACTGTGGGGTTATGCCTAGTGCAGAGCACAGACGCTGACTCTTGCATTGTCTCTGCTCCTGCCAGGGTCATCCGCTGGGCAAAAAGCCGAGACTGCTGGACACCGTGACCCGAGCAAGTACTACATCCTAGTAGGGACAGTAGCAGCCTCAGCTTTGCTTCTGCTTGGGGCAGTGTCTGGCTATCTAGTCATGCATCAGCTGCTGAAGAGAGACAGGTGAGTTATGAATTGCTGCCATTGGCAAGGAAGTCTTTGCAGCATGCAGGAGCGCCCAGGTGGCTCCTAGCAGGGCTCTGAGGAAACTGTGCTCCAAATTCCTATCTGTGAGGAGTCTTCTTGGAAATCTGTTTCTACAGGAGGAGCCAGGAGGACAAAGAGGCAACAGGACAGGACTGGGACTCTTCCTGGGAAAGCTGTGGTCAGCCTAGAGGTGAAGCAGAGCCAGGAGAAGGAGCGGGAAGCGGCGAGAGAGCCCAAGGCAACAGGTTCAGGGACAGCTGCCGCCTGTTTCCTGAGCTCTTTGCAGCAGAGCTCGCCCAGCTGTACAAGAACATGAGCGCAGACCAGTCACCTCTGCCCACCTGCTCCTTCTGTGCTCTGGCTGACAACGCCTCTTCACGGGACCACTGGATTTCCCTGGAGTCACCTCAGCCCACAGCATCCTCTTGGCCCTCCTACCAATACCTGCAGGACTACTATCTCTTAGAGGATGATGATTAGTGATAGTGATAGATGATTAGTGATAGTGATAGCCATAAATAGTGATAGTGGTAGTGATTCTTTTAGTGCTAGTGATAGGGACACTTGATATTAGAGGGTGGTGGTTGTTTTAATGATAGTGATAGTTAATATTAGAGGATAGTGATGGTTTTAATGATAGCGTTAGTTAATATTAGGGGATAGTGATTGTTTCAATGATAGCGTTACTTGATATTAGAGGAGGATGATTGTATTAGTGATAGTGATAGTCATAAATAGTGATAGTGGTAGTGATTCTTTTAGTGCTAGTGATAGGGATACTTGATATTAGAGGGTGGTGGTTGTTTTAATGATAGCGATAGTTAATATTAGAGGATAGTGATGGTTTTAATGATAGCGTTATTTGATATTAGAGGACAGTGATTGTATTTAGCGATAGTGATAGTTAATATTGGAGGATGGTGATTGTTTTTGTGATAGTGGTACATTTAGTGGTAGTGATACTTGGTATTAGCAGACAATGATTGTTTTCTTGATCTTGATAAATAAATATTTTTCCAAAAGCAGTAAGTTCTTGCCTGCTGCGGCTGTTTCTGTTGGGGTAGAATGCACAGAGCTGGGAGCAGGGCTGGGGCTGTGACAGGAGCTCTGAGAAACTTGCACTGCAGTGCAGGAGCTGCTTGTGCCACCTCAGCCTGCTTTCCCAGCAGTGGCCGTTCACAAAGCTTTCCTGCACCAGCACGGGGACACGCTGGCTAGCAGTGACATGCAGAAACTTCTCTGGGAGCTCATTTGGGATGCTGCCCTGAATCAGGAAGGTCTGGGCAGAGAGGGAAAGATGTTCTGCGAGGGATGGCTGTCCAGCAGTGAGCACATCAAGGAGACCCGAGGTGGTGACTTAGGTCGTGGCAGTCCCTCCCTGAAGAGCTTCAAGAGAGGAGCATCAAGGAGCGGAGAGCTGGAGCCGGGCTGTGTGAGAGGGGAAGGAATGTCCTATCAATCACAGGAGCCTTCTTAAAAATTAGATGGATAACAGCGACTATAATTATAATAAAAATTACAGTCTTGTCGCACGCAGTATGGGAAAAAAGCCCAGAGCTGGAATGCAACAGAGAACTTTTGTGGAGGATTTTGTGAACTGCTAGCTAGTTGACAAAGGTCACACTGATATAATAGCGTTAGTTAAGCAAGAAGGAGATGGGTATAGGAGTCAGCAATCAGTGTCCAAATCTGGCAAGGGCACTGTGCCCTTGGTGCAACATCAGGATGGGGGAGAGGATCGTTAGTTAGAAATATGAAGAAAAGATGTGGACAGCTGCAACATAGTAGCCACAAGAATGCTAAGGTAGGCGTAGTTAGCTGATAAGTAACTAACCAAAAATGAGCTCGACTTTTGCAATATGTATTGGCCTCATTAGCACCAATATAAATGTATGTGCCTATCAATAAAGTTTAGAGATTTGCTGATCACTCATATTGAGTGCCGCATTTCTTCCGCCGATTACTACAGGCCTCAATCCACTACTTTTATCCCAGCAAGTACAGTGAGACAAAACGACCCCTTTAGATCCAGTGCATTGAATTCAGCAAAGCCTCCCCAGCCACTCCCAGCTGAGATGTTCAGGAATCAAAGGAGGAAGCTCCACCATGATTTCATTGGCAGTAATGGGGACACGCCTCTGGAAGTGCTGCCAGCTGAGCCAGGGGCTGGGCCTGGGGGGGACTCATGTGCCCCCATTGCTCTCTCAGGGCAAATGCCGTGTGTGCGACACCAAGGAAATGTAACGAACACTGCCTCAGGGATTTCATACAGACAAAAAGGCAAAATGGAACAAAGTTTGGTTTAATGACAAAAACAGATTGTGTCTCAACAAAGACAAAATGTGAAAAGTTGAAGCATAATAAACACCAAACCTTTTACATTTATTGCTAAATCTAACACTACTAATACATTTTTAATAATACTTATATATCTTAACTAATAAACAGAGAGATTCCTATCACGTAAACTAATAGAAGAATAAAGAATCCTAAAAACTTGAAAAACAATCTTATTTCTATCTAGTCCTCTTGACCCCTAACTCTTGCTAGCCTGGGGCAATTGCAGGGCTAATTTGGACTTTTCTTCTTGGGGAGAGGCTGTGCATCCTTGCGTGGGCGATGTCTTCTCCTGTGCTTGTTCCTTTCCTTGATGGTTTCAAACTCCCTGGAAGACAGGAAACAAATCATCCATTGTTAACTTCATACACACCGAGCTCAAGTGTGTATGAAGTGCATACAAGTGTCGGGATCTCCATTTTCGAATGAATTTTTGTCTTTTCAGGCTGTGACACATTTGTAAATCGATCAGCACCATGAGTCTGATCTTTCTGGTTTCAACTCTTTGAAATGTCTTCCTCCTTTTGCTTGATCCTAGGTTTAATTGGATCAGCAGCATCAAAGCAAGCTTTGATGCATGTGTTCCTGCTTGTACGAACTGTGTCTTGTTGGGGCATGGCAAGGTTTCACTGGGAATGCTGGGTTTGAACGAAGCTGTTTGGGTGTCAAGTGGGCTGTAAGCTTGAGCAGGGCTGCCAGGGGCCATCCTGCAAGTGGCCTCAGCTTGCCCTGTGGTGCCTTTGGAAAGGGTCAGCGTGCTTTAGGCCAAAGGGGCAGCTGGGAGCAGAAGGAGGAGGAGCTTGCGCACCGTTGGCACTGCCCGCACGGAAAGGGGCCTCCCGCCGGCTGGGGCGGCTGGCGCGGTTGGCAGCAGGGACACTCCGCGCTGCCAGCCCGCTTGCGGCTTCTCTTCCCGGTCTCCCCAGTCTCCTTCCTGGGAGGGCTTTTCCTCCTCTTCCGTTTGCCCGCAGTCTGGAAATCAAGGAATCCTTATCAGTGCTTCCTTCCTCTCAGAAAGCTGGAATTCACAGCGTCCACCCCAAAAATCCATTGGCCTAAGCAATTTCTTCCAAACCCCAAAGAGCTGAGAAAAGGGCTGGATATGGCAGTGGGCTGCGGCAGGCTGCCAATGATGGAGGTTGGAGGAAAATACTCCCCTTTACTGCAGCTCTAAGGGGGTGGGATAAATACGTGGCTATCTCTAGTTCTACATGTCTGATTTCTACCTCTCTCCCTAACATCTATTTATCTCTGGTTTTCCTCCTCACATGTCTAGGGCACGGCTTTTACATTCAGTCAAACTAGTGAAGACACATGATTACCCATTTTCTGCTACCCAAAATAATCTCTCTCTCTCCCTCTCTCTGTCTCTCTCGTGAAGCAAATTGCACTCTGCCGGTCAGGAAAGTATTAAAGGTGCCATGGCACCGGCATCTCCTTTTTGTGGAAACGCTGGGGTGCTACAAAAGATCTCTAAAATTTGGCAGCATCTCCATGAAGGCGGCCCATATGGCTGATGTTAGCAAGCAGTGGGGAATGAAAGGTCTGATTGGAATCTGAGGGTGCCAGCCCTTGAGAAACCGATTTGTAGAGAGTCAAAGCCCATTTTGGTGGCGGTGCTGCTTTTTTGGGTCAACGTTCTGCTCCAGAATTCCGTATTTTAGGGTAGCAGCACAAGAAAGCCCCGGGCAGCACCTGCTGTGCCTCTAGTAGTGCGTGGGACCAAGGGAGCTTGACAAAGCAGCGTCTGGCATGGCTCGCCAGCAGGGTTTGTGCCCTTCTGCCAGTTTCTTGACCCTGCTGGCATGTCTGGATTTTCTTCCCACTCACCTGAGCAAGAGTGCTGCTGGCAAGTTTCTGCTCTTTTTTCCAGCAGTAGTAATACTCCACACACTGTGCCATGGTCTTACTCGGGATCTGTTGTGAAAAGCAAAAGAAGGAATCTGAGATGGCCATCCTGTAGGGTGCATTGGAGAACAATGAGATTACAGAGTAAAGTAGGAATTAAAGTCATGGAGAAAATTGAGGAGGGTGTAAAATGAAATCAATATGCAGGAGTCAGAGAGGCATTATGCAATGTAATAAACCGAGTCTTGTGCTACGTGGTAACACATGTAATGCACAGATCAACAACAAGTCCCTCTAGCAGAGTTCTTCTTTGCCCTGTTCACTGCAGTTATCCCAGCACAAGGTGTTGTGGAAGCAACAGCACACCTGGGAGACAAGTCTGACAGAACAGAGCTTTGTCTTCCAAAACAGCCTGGAGAGAAGGTCTGCAGAGGCAGGATCACCATTTTCACGCAGGCCTTCCATGTCCTGTTCTGTGACTACTTTAACAGTTTTGAGAAGAGAGGGACATAGGTGCAGTATTTGGTACCAGCAATAATCAACATGTCCTTCTGATGATCTGCCAAGGTGAGGAATGTCCTGTGGCTTTACCTGCTTCTGGATGAGATGGAAATCCTTGCCGTAGGTGTGGAAAGCCTTTTGGAAGGCCTCCTTCTCCTCAGCTGTCCATCTATCAGAGCCTGGCAAGAAAAAGCAGCAGCTGAATTGATCCCTCTAGCCACTTGAAGCAGATCCCACTGGCTGCCGAAAGCAAGCTGGCGCCAGCCGTCATTCACGTGTGTGCATGTCTGCTCCCTCAGAAGGTGATGAAGACGAGAGCAGGCATTCCCCAGAGAAAAAAGCATGGAAAACAAGTCAAGCTGAAGGAGTAGATGCTGGTGCTTTCTCCATCCCCAGAGAAGGCAAGATCTTGTGCTAGTTTTAAGCCCAACTAATTGAAGCAGAAATGCTTGACACGGCCATTAAGCTCACGACAGTATTTGTCAGTGAAGGAAGAAGCTGGGCTTAGGTTACCTGCGTAATGATAATCAGCCAAGGGATGGTCTTGAGCTGTTGGATGCCCCCCCGAGAGCAACATCTCCAGAGCCTCCTGCAAGATGCAAAGGAAAAAGGCTTGAGCTGCCCCACAACACAAAAAAGGAGCCAACCCCCACCCATGCTGTCCTTCAGCCGCTTTGCCTCTTCAGCTGAGGATTCAGGCCACTGCCTCTCATATGGGTCAAAGATTGTGCTTTGCTCCCAGTCCCTCATTTCTGCTGCCCAGCCCTTGGCTCCTGCTCCCCAAGGGTAGCATTTTCCTCTCCAACTCCATGATTTTGCTGCTCCTGCACCCTGAATTGCCTCAGCTGACTGCGGCTTCTGGGAATTGCCTCTCAAAATGTCTTCGAGAGCACAGATCTCCAGGAGGTTTTCAAGGCAGCAGGCTGCAGGACCCTGCGGCGCTGCCTCCAGGAGAGATCTTGTCCCTGCTGGAGCCATTTGGGCTCAGCCCTGCCGCAGCTGGACGAGACACAGCAGGCAGCGAGTGCTCTGCTGCTTGTGAACTCCCTTCTTCAAGGAGCAGCCAGGAAAGGCTGTCCCGCTGCCCGGGCCTTATCAATTCCCTGCCCACTCTTGCCCGCGCCCAAACAGCCGCTTCCTACCGGAACGCTGCCGCGTGCCTGGTGCAGGCAGTGCAGGGCGAGCTCCAGCTGAGCTGCTGCCCCGGGAAGGCCACGGGAGCTGGCCATGTCCAACAGTTCTCTGACTGCAAGCACAACAAAAACCCACCCAAAGTCAGCCTTGAGCCAACAAAGGGGAAGGCTTTCCATACAAGGCAGAAGGAAAGCACAAGAGCTAAAGCCTGCAGCTTGGAGAGCACAAAAGGGAGAGCAAAGCAAGGGGCAGCTGAAGCAAGGGCCCACCTAGTGCTGCCTCTCCTTTCCATGCAGTTTTTGTCATAAGGAGTGGGGGCCAATCTCCCCTCTTCCAGTGGCACATGCCTCTGAACCATTTCGATAGCAGCACAGTTGCTCTTTTTCCTGCTCTGCTGCAGAAGCAGAGCATTCTCCTTGCCCCTACCACTTCCAGAAGGGAAGATGGGCATGACAAGGAGAGAAGCAGAGCCTGCCAAAAGCTGCCTTTTTACCAAAAACCAGCATTTTACATGCCCGACTATCTCAGGAGTGGAAAGAAAGCTACACAGCTACCTCTGTCCGGTTTTTCCAGGTCAGGGTCGTCTTCCTCCAAGGGCTTCCAGACCAGGGTTGCAGGCTCTTCATCCTCACTTGGCGGCCCGGTCTGCAGCTCAGGGAGCTCGGCCTGAAAGTCACTGCCAACATTGATGTGTCTAGAGGAAGAAGGAGGGGGGATGAAAGAAAGGCAAATGGTCAAGAGACACCTGGTGTGCAGCCACGGCCTTGGACTAATCCCACACTGACTCTGAAAGAGCAGTTGTCCTGCTCGCCATTCCTCAAGTTTGCTGTCCTTTAACCCTAGGCCAAAACTCACGGCTTAGTGAGGACTCTTGCTTTCCTTTTCATTTTGCCTCTCCTTTCCACCTGAAAGAGACCAAAACAATGCTCCAGATAAAACTCATTCTGCCAAGATGTGTCGGTAGCCTTGCTTCTCATCCTCACCACTGAAAAGTCCCAGCTCCTCTCCATTAGGTGTCATTGCTGTGTTTTTCACTTGGAATGTCTGAGGCAGGTCCCTCTAGCAGTCTGCAGCTTCCTGAAGAAGGAAAGCTGAAGGGCAGGCACTAGAGTGCCTTGAGTCTTGGGGTCAGTGAGAAGAGCCAAGAGGATGCATGGAAGATGCACTACTGCAGGCTTGGGTTGGATGGAAGGAAAAGGTTCTTCAGCCAGAGGGGGCTTGGGCACTGGAAGTGCCTTTCCAGGGAAGGGCTCCCAGCACCAAGGCTGAGAGAGCTCCAAAAGTCTTTGGACACTGCTCTTGGGCACAGGCTGGGATTCCTGAAGCTGTCCTGAGCAGGCCCAGGTGCTGGGCTCCATGATCTCTGGGAGTCCCTTCCAGCCCAGAAAATGCTGTGATACTGTGATTGTGTTCCTGAGAAGCACCACTCAAGAGGGCATCTCACAGCTGCCTCTGACCGCGAGGCAGAGCCAGCCCTACACACATTGAACAACACAGACAAATCTATGGCAATATCTCTCTGGGAAAGAGATGCAAGGCAGGTGGAAAAAAATCAAAAAAGCTATGAAAATAGAATATTGTTCCAGTGTCTGGAAGTGATGTAAGTATGTGAGTACAAAAGAATTGCTGCAACCAGATCATTTTGGAGGATGAAAGCCAGTATTGCAGGACAAGCCCAGCAAACTCCTTGCATGCTCTGATGGGCAGGCATCCCAGAGGAGAAGTCCCATCCTTCTGGTTTTTGAAGCTTTGCAGCAGGTGTGACCAGAGTGAGGGCGTAACAGGATTTGTGGACACTGAACCCCTGAATTCCTACGGAATGACCAGTTGGTTTTGGGGTCACCACAACGTAGTTTTAGGACTTAAATGGGTGCCACGAACTTCTAATCAGGCGATCAGTAAAGGAGAATCTACAAGTGCACCGTGACAGCTCCCTACGTCCTCTATGGAAAGGTCTGTATTTCCCCTGGAGGCAGCATTATTCCTGGAGAAGTTGCAGCCTGCTTTCATGTGCAACCTCATCTGGGGAAAGTGACCACACGCCGTGTCTGTGGTGGTTGGTGGCAGAGCCAGCTGGAGCCTCCTGCTGTTCTGTGAGTGCTTTGGGGGCCCACGGGGATTTTCTTACCTTGCTCAGTGCCAAAGTGCTGCGGGGATGCCTGGCGGCAGACGAGGAGATGAGGATGTCGCTGCAGAAGCCAGCTGTGGCGCTGAGTGCAGAAGGTGGCTGCTGAGGGACAGCCCAGGAGCAGATGCTGCAGCTGCTGCTCCAGCGCTGCTCCACCAGTGTTCCACCAACGGCCGCAGGAGCAGCAGACAAGGGCAGTTGCTATGGGCACAGCCCAACATTCCATGCAGAACCCCAGGGGAACCATGGGACAGAAACAGGGACAGGCCACCTTTGCCCCTTCTACTTCTTCTGCTGCAAGTTTGCTCTGAGGAGCTCCCCATTGGGGCTTTTCCCCTCAGTCCTCTGGACATGGAAAAGCAGAGCCAGGACAGCTCTGGCTCTCCTCTGTGCTTCTCTGTAAGGCGCCTGCAGCTGAACAGGCACAGGAGCTGGCTCTGTCCAAGGGTCCATTCCACATTTCCTGCACTACAGAACCACAAGGACTCCTGCCGCTGCCTTTGCTCTGGCTCTGAGAGGAGCTAGAGCTTGCAAATTGTTCCGTGCAGAACCAAGTGCAAAGCTTTCTCTCCAAGTGGCGGCATTCATCCTGCCCCCTTTCTCAATTGTCTGGTGCCCAATAATGTCACTTGATGTTTTCCCTCCTTTGGCCAGCTGAGCTGGTCTCTCACCTCAACACTCCTTCCCTGAAACTTGGAGAAACGGGATGTTTCTCAGGGCAGCTGATGGGGACACACACACTGGGGCAGTGCACCAGCATTGCTGTAGTCAACAGGTCATGCAGAATTTCTAGGTCTCTCTTCCAGCTCCCTTGAAGAAGGGGGAATGTTCATCTCTACTACTCTGGCATTCCTCTAAGGAAGGAACACCAAGAGAATTTCTTTTCCACACTAATGGCCTTCACCTTTGTTTGAATACTTAGGTGCCAGATATGGCAAAACCCAGCCACTTGTACTGCTTTCCTGCCTAAGGTTTAAGCAAAAGCAAATCTTGCTTCCTTCCCAGCCTGCATGTTACACCCACACCAGCCACCTGCTGGGAAAACATCTGGAACGAGGCCCACTGCAATGCAGATACTTTGTAGGCTCCAGATCCCACCTGCACTGGCTCCAGCAGGCAAGGGCAAGCTTTGGTCGCTTCCCAGAAGCAGCCTGGCCATTCCCCCCTGCCTCGCCCCCTCGCCATCCTCCACAGGCCCTGCTGCCAAAGCCTTGCTAGGCAGAGCCATTTGCTGGGCTCGGTAAAAGAGTGACTTGGATTCTTCTTTGGCGCAAATACCAAAGCTGTGAGAAGTGAGAGGATCAGGTTCACAGCCGCTCTGCTTTAGCTAAGGACATTACTGGAGGCTCAGAGCCTGGTCCTTTAAAGAGAAACTGAATCTGAACTCCTGGTGTCTTTGTAGTGCATGTGGATATTTCTTTTCTAGAATCAGAGAGGTTAGAAAAGTCCTCCAAGGTGCTCAAGTCAATCTTGTCCCCCAAAATGAAACAAAGTTATGTTGCTGGGCAACAAAAAGGCCTCAACCCACTACTTTTATCCCAGCAAGTACAGTGAGACAAGGGCACTCCTTTAGATCCTGTGCACTGAATTCAGCAAAGCCTCCCCAGCCACTCCCAGCTGAGATGTTCAGGACTCAAAGCAGGAAGCTCCACCATGATTTCATTGGCAGTAATGGGGACACGCCTCTGGAAGTGCTGCCAGCTGAGCCAGGGGCTGGGCCTGGGGGGGACTCATGTGCCCCCATTGCTCTCTCAGGGCAAATGCCGTGTTTCCAACACCAAGGAAATGTAAGGAATACTGCCTCCAGGAATTTAATACAGACAAGAAGGCAAAATGGAACAAACTTTGGTTTAATGATATAGACAGATCATGCCTCAACAAAGACAAAAAGGGGAAAGTTGAAGCATAACAAACACCAAACCTTTTACATTTATTGCTAAATCTAACACTACTAATACATCTTTAAAATACTAATGTATCTTAACTAATAAACAGAGAGATTCCTAACAGGTAAACTAAAAGAAGAATAAAGAATCCTAAAAACTTGAAAAACAATCTTATTTCTATCTAGTCCCCTTGACGCCTAACTCTTGCTAGCCTGGGGCAAATGCAGGGCTAATTTGGCCTTTTCTTCTTGGGGAGAGGCTGTGCATCCTTGCGTGGGCGATGTCTTCTCCTGTGCTTGTTCCTTTCCTTGATGGTTTCAAACTCCCTGGAAGACAGGAAACAAACCATGCATTGTTAACTTCATACACACCATTAAGCCAAGCGCCGAGATCTCCCTTTTTGGATGAACTTCCATCTTTTCAGGCTGTTACGTATTTATTAAATTGATCAGCACCATGAGTCTGATCTTTCTGGTTTCAATTCTTTGAAATGTCTTCCTCCTTTTGCTTGATCCTAGGTTTAATTGGATCAGCAGCATCAAAGCAAGCTTTGATGCATGTGTTCCTGCTTGTACGAACTGTGTCTTGTTGGGGCATGGCAAGGTTTCACTGGGAATGCTGGGTTTGAACGAAGCTGTTTGGGTGTCAAGTGGGCTGTAAGCTTGAGCAGGGCTGCCAGGGGCGATCCTGCAAGTGGCCTCAGCTTGCCCTGTGGTGCCTTTGGAAAGGGTCAGCGTGCTTTAGGCCAAAGGGGCAGCTGGGAGCAGAAGGAGGAGGAGCTTGCGCACCGTTGGCACTGCCCGCACGGAAAGGGGCCTCCCGCCGGCTGGGGCGGCTGGCGCGGTTGGCAGCAGGGACACTCCGCGCTGCCAGCCCGCTTGCGGCTTCTCTTCCCGGTCTCCCCAGTCTCCTTCCTGGGAGGGCTTTTCCTCCTCTTCCGTTTGCCCGCAGTCTGGAAATCAAAGAATCCTTATCAGTGCTTCCTTCCTCTCAGAAAGCTGAGACGCTCACAGCGTCCACCCCAAAAATCTATCGGCCTAAGCAATTTCTTCCAAACCCCGAAGAGCTGAGAAAAGGGCTGGATATGGCAGTGGGCTGCGGCAGGCTGCCAACCCAGCACTTGGAGGAAAATACTCCCCTTTCCTACAGCTCTAAGGGGGTGGGATAAATACGTGGCTATCTCTAGTTCTGCCTGTCTTATTTCTACCTCTCTGCCTAACATCTATTTATCTCTGGTTTTCCTCCCCACATGTCTAGGGCATGGATTTTACATTCAATCACACTAGTGAAGACACATGATTACACATTTTCTCCGACCAAAAATAATCTCTCTCTCTCCCTCTCTCTGTCTCTCTCTGTGAAGCAAATTGCTGTTTGCTGGTAAGGAAAGTATTAAAGGTGCCATAGCAGCAGCAGCTCCTTCTTGAGGATACGCTGGGGTGCTACAAAAGATCTCTAAAATTTGGCAGCATCTCCATGAAGGCGGCCCATATGGCTGATGTTAGCAAGCAGTGGGGAATGAAGGGTCTGATAGGAATCTGAGGGTGCCAGCCCTTGAGAAATCGATTTGTAGAGAGTCGAAGCCCATTTTGGTGGCGGTGCTGCTTCGTTTGGTCAAGGTTATGCTCCACAATTCTGTATTTCAGGGCAGCAGCACAAGAAAGCCCCGGGCAGCACCTGCTGCGCCTCTCCTGCTGCGTGGGACCAAGGGAGCCAGGCAAAGCGGTGTCTGGCATGGCTTGCAGCAGGGTTTGTGCCCTTCTGCCAGTTTCTTGACCCTGCTGGCATGTCTGGATTTTCTTCCCACTCACCTGAGCAAGAGTGCTGCTGGCAAGTTTCTGCTCTTTTTTCCAGCAGTAGTAGTACTCCACACACTGTGCCACGGTCTTACTTGGGATCTGTTGTGAAAAGCAAAAGAAGGAATGTGAAATGGCCATCCTGTAGGGTGCATTGGAGAACAATGAGAATACAGAGTAAAGTAGGAATTAAAGTCATGGAGAAAATTGAGGAGGGTGTAAAATGAAATCAATATGCAGGAGTCAGAGAGGCATTATGCAATGTAATAAACCGAGTCTTATGCTACGTGGTAACAGATATAATGCACAGATCAACACCAAGTCCCCCTAGCAGAGTTCTTCTTTGCCCTGTTCACTGCAGTTATCCCAGCACAAGGTGTTGTGGAAGCAACAGCACACCTGGGAGACAAGTCTGACAGAACAGAGCTTTGTCTTCCAAAAGAGCCTGGAGAGAAGGGCTGCAGAGGCAGGATCATCATTTTCACGCAGGCCTTCCATGTCCTGTTCTGTGACTACTTTAACAGTTTTGGTACTTGAGAAGAGAGGGACATAGGTGCAGTATTTGGTACCAGCAATAATTAACATGTCCCTTCTGATGATCTGCCAAGGTGAGGTATGTCCTGTGGCTTTACCTGCTTCTGGATGAGATGGAAATCCTTGCCGTAGGTGTGGAAAGCCTTTTGGAAGGCCTCCTTCTCCTCAGCTGTCCATCTATCAGAGCCTGGCAAGAAAAAGCAGCAGCTGAATTGATCCCTCTAGCCACTTGAAGCAGATCCCACTGGCTGCTGAAAGCAAGCTGGCACCAGCCATCATTCACGTGTGTGCATGTCTGCTCCCTCAGAAGGTGATGAAGACGAGAGCAGGCATTCCCCAGGGAAAAAGGCATGGAAAACAAGTCAAGCTGAAGGAGTAGATGCTGGTGCTTTCCCCATCCCCAGAGAAGGCGAGATCTTGTGCTAGTTTAAAGCACAACTAATTGAAGCAGAAATGCTTGACACGGCCATTAAGGGCACGGCAGCATGTGTCAGTGAAGGAAGAAGCTGGGCTTAGGTTACCTGCATAATGATAATCAGCCAAGGGATGGTCTTGAGCTGTTGGAGGCCCCCCCGAGAGCAACATCTCCAGAGCCTCCTGCAAGATGCAAGGGAAAAAGGCTTGAGCTGCCCCACAACACAAAAAAGGAGCCAAACCCCACCCATGCTGCTTTCAGCCGCTTTGCCTCTTCAGCTGAGGATTCAGGCCACTGCCTCTCATATGGGTCAAAGATTGTGCTTTGCTCCCAGTCCCTTGTTTCTGCTGCCCAGCCCTTGGCTCCTGCTCCCCAAGGGTAGCATTTTCCTCTCCAACTCCATGATTTTGCTGCTCCTGCACCCTGAATTGCCTCAGCTGACTGCGGCTTCTGGGAATTGTCCCTCAAAATGTCTTCGAGAACACAGATCTCCAGGAGGTTTTCAAGGCAGCAGGCTGCAGGACCCTGCGGCGCTGCCTCCAGGAGAGATCTTGTCCCTGCTGGAGCCATTTGGGCTCAGCCCTGCTGCAGCTGGACGAGACACAGCAGGCAGCGAGTGCTCTGCTGCTTGTGAACTCCCTTCTTCAAGGAGCAGCCAAGAAAGGCTGTCCCGCTGCCCGGGCCTTATCAATTCCCTGCCCACTCTTGCCCGCGCCCAAACAGCCGCTTCCTACCGGAACGCTGCCGCGAGCCTGGTGCAGGCAGTGCAGGGCGAGCTCCAGCTGAGCTGCTGCCCCGGGAAGGCCACGGGAGCTGGCCATGTCCAACAGTTCTCTGACTGCAAGCACAACAAAAACCCACCCAAAGTCAGTCTTGAGCCAGCAAAGTGGAAGGCTTTCCATACAAGGCAGAAGGAAAGCACAAGAGCTAAAGCCTGCAGCTTGGAGAGCACGAAAGGGAGAGCAAAGCAAGGGGCAGCTGAAGCAAGGGCCCACCTAGTGCTGCCTCTCCCTTCCAAGCAGTTTTTGTCATAAGGAGTGGGGGCCAATCTCCCCTCTTCCAGTGGCACATGCCTCTGAACCATTTCGATAGCAGCACAGTTGCTCTTTTTCCTGCTCGGCTGCAGAAGCAGAGCATTGTCCTTACGCCTACCACTTCCACAAGGGAAGATGGGCATGACAAGGAGAGAAGCAGAGCCTGCCAAAAGCTGCCTTTTTATCCAAAAACCAGCATTTTACATGCCCGACTATCTCAGGAGTGGAAAGAAAGCTACACAGCTACCTCTGTCCGGTTTTTCCAGGTCAGGGTCGTCTTCCTCCAAGGGCTTCCAGACCAGGGTTGCAGGCTCTTCATCCTCACTTGGCGGCCCGGTCTGCAGCTCAGGGAGCTCAGCCTGAAAGTCACTGCCAACATTGATGTGTCTAGAGGAAGAAGGAGGTGGACGTAAGAAAGGCAAGTGGTCAAGAGACACCTGGTGTGCAGCCACAGCCTTGGACCAATCCCACCGTGACTCTGAAAGAGCAGTTGTCCTGCTCGCCATTCCTCAAGTTTGCTGTCCTTTAACCCTAGGCCAAAACTCACGGCTTAGTGAGGACTCTTGCTTTCCTCTTCATTGTGCCTCTCCTTTCCACCTGAAAGAGATCAAAACAAAGCTCCAGATGAAACTCATTCTGCCAAGATGTGTCGGTAGCCTTGCTTCTCATCCTCACCACTGAAAACCCCAAGCTCCTCTGTCCCAGCTCTTCTCCATTAGGTGTCATTGCTGTGTTTTTCACTTGGAATGTCTGAGGCAGGTCCCTCTAGCAGTCTGCAGCTTCCTGAAGAAGGAAAGCTGAAGGGCAGGCACTAGAGTGCCTTGAGTCTTGGGGTCAGTGAGAAGAGCCAAGAGGATGCATGGAAGATGCACTACTGCAGGCTGGGGTTGGATGGAAGGAAAAGGTTCTTCAGCCAGAGGCGGCTTGGGCACTGGAACTGCCTCCCCAGGGAAGGGCTCCCAGCACCAAGGCTGAGAGAGCTCCAAAAGTCTTTGGACACTGCTCTTGGGCACAGGCTGGGATTCCTGAAGCTGTCCTGAGCAGGCCCAGGTGCTGGGCTCCATGATCTCTGGGAGTCCCTTCCAGCCCAGAAAATGCTGTGACACTGTGATTGTGTTCCTGAGAAGCACCACTCAAGAGGGCATCTCACAGCTGCCTCTGACCGCGAGGCAGAGCCAGCCCTACACACATTGAACAACACAGACAAATCTAGAGCAATATCTCTCTGGGAAAGAGATGCAAGGCAGGTGGAAAAAAATCAAAAAAGCTATGAAAATAGAATATTGTTCCAGTGTCTGGAAGTGATGTAAGTATGTGAGTACAAAAGAATTGCTGCAACCAGATCATTTTGGAGGATGAAAGCCAGTATTGCAGGACAAGCCCAGCAAACTCCTTGCATGCTCTGATGGGCAGGCATCCCAGAGGAGAAGTCCCATCCTTCTGGTTTTTGAAGCTTTGCAGCAGGTGTGACCAGAGTGAGGGCGTAACAGGATTTGTGGACACTGAACCCCTGAATTCCTTCGGAATGACCAGTTGGTTTTGGGGTCACCACAACGTAGTTTTAGGACTTAAATGGGTGCCACGAACTTCTAATCAGGTGATCAGTAAAGGAGAATCTACAAGTGCACCGTGACAGCTCCCTACGTCCTCTATGGAAAGGTCTGTATTTCCCCTGGAGGCAGCATTATTCCTGGAGAAGTTGCAGCCTGCTTTCATGTGCAACCTCTTCTGGGGAAAGTGACCACGCACCGTGTCTGTGGTGGTTGGTGGCAGAGCCAGCTGGAGCCTCCTGCTGTTCTGTGAGTGCTTTGGGGGCCCACGGGGATTTTCTTACCTTGCTCAGTGCCAAAGTGCTGCGGGGATGCCTGGCGGCAGACGAGGAGATGAGGATGTCGCTGCAGAAGCCAGCTGTGGCGCTGAGTGCAGAAGGTGGCTGCTGAGGGACAGCCCAGGAGCAGATGCTGCAGCTGCTGCTCCAGCGCTGCTCCACCAGTGTTCCACCAACGGCCGCAGGAGCAGCAGACAAGGGCAGTTGCTATGGGCACAGCCCAACATTCCATGCAGAACCCCGGGGGAACCATGGGACAGAAACAGGGACAGGCCACCTTTGCCCCTTCTACTTCTTCTGCTGCAAGTTTGCTCTGAGGAGCTCCCCATTGGGGCTTTTCCCCTCAGTCCTCTGGACATGGAAAAGCAGAGCCGGGACAGCTCTGGCTCTCCTCTGTGCTTCTCTGTAAGGTGCCTGCAGCTGAACAGGCACAGGAGCTGGCTCTGTCCAAGGGTCCATTCCACATTTCCTGCACTGCAGAACCACAAGGACTCCTGCCGCTGCCTCTCCTCTGGCTCTGAGAGGAGCTAGAGCTTGCAAATTGTTCCGTGCAGAACCAAGTGCAAAGCTTTCTCTCCAAGTGGCGGCATTCATCCTGCCCCCTTTCTCAATTGTCTGGTGCCCAATAATGTCACTTGATGTTTTCCCTCCTTTGGCCAGCTGAGCTGGTCTCTCACCTCAACACTCCTTCCCTGAAACTTGGAGAAACGGGATGTTTCTCAGGGCAGCTGATGGGGACACACACACTGGGGCAGTGCACCAGCATTGCTGTAGTCAACACGCCATGCAGAATTTCTAGGTCTCTCTTCCAGCTCCCTTGAAGAAGGGGGAATGTTCATCTCTACTACTCTGGCATTCCTCTAAGGAAGGAACACCAAGAGAATTTCTTTTCCACACTAATGGCCTTCACCTTTGTTTGAATACTTAGGTGCCAGATATGGCAAAACCCAGCCACTTGTACTGCTTTCCTGCCTAAGGTTTAAGCAAAAGCAAATCTTGCTTCCTTCCCAGCCTGCATGTTACACCCACACCAGCCACCTGCTGGGAAAACATCTGGAACGAGGCCCACTGCAATGCAGATACTTTGTAGGCTCCAGATCCCACCTGCACTGGCTCCAGCAGGCAAGGGCAAGCTTTGGTCGCTTCCCAGAAGCAGCCTGGCCATTCCCCCCTGCCTCGCCCCCTCGCCATCCTCCACAGGCCCTGCTGCCAAAGCCTTGCTAGGCAGAGCCATTTGCTGGGCTCGGTAAAAGAGTGACTTGGATTCTTCTTTGGCGCAAATACCAAAGCTGTGAGAAGTGAGAGGATCAGGTTCACAGCCGCTCTGCTTTAGCTAAGGACATGACTGGAGGCTCAGAGCCTGGTCCTTTAAAGAGAAACTGAATCTGAACTCCTGGTGTCTTTGTAGTGCATGTGGATATTTCTTTTCTAGAATCAGAGAGGTTAGAAAAGTCCTCCAAGGTGCTCAAGTCAATCTTGTCCCCCAAAATGAAACAAAGTTATGTTGCTGGGCAACAAAAAGGCCTCAACCCACTACTTTTATCCCAGCAAGTACAGTGAGACAAGGGCACACCTTTAGATCCTGTGCACTGAATTCAGCAAAGCCTCCCCAGCCACTCCCAGCTGAGATGTTCAGGACTCAAAGCAGGAAGCTCCACCATGATTTCATTGGCAGTAATGGGGACACGCCTCTGGAAGTGCTGCCAGCTGAGCCAGGGGCTGGGCCTGGGGGGGACTCATGTGCCCCCATTGCTCTCTCAGGGCAAATGCCGTGTTTCCAACACCAAGGAAATGTAAGGAATACTGCCTCCAGGAATTTAATACAGACAAGAAGGCAAAATGGAACAAACTTTGGTTTAATGATATAGACAGATCATGCCTCAACAAAGACAAAAAGGGGAAAGTTGAAGCATAACAAACACCAAACCTTTTACATTTATTGCTAAATCTAACACTACTAATACATCTTTAAAATACTAATGTATCTTAACTAATAAACAGAGAGATTCCTAACAGGTAAACTAAAAGAAGAATAAAGAATCCTAAAAACTTGAAAAACAATCTTATTTCTATCTAGTCCCCTTGACGCCTAACTCTTGCTAGCCTGGGGCAAATGCAGGGCTAATTTGGCCTTTTCTTCTTGGGGAGAGGCTGTGCATCCTTGCGTGGGCGATGTCTTCTCCTGTGCTTGTTCCTTTCCTTGATGGTTTCAAACTCCCTGGAAGACAGGAAACAAACCATGCATTGTTAACTTCATACACACCATTAAGCCAAGCGCCGAGATCTCCCTTTTTGGATGAATTTCCATCTTTTCAGGCTGTTACGTATTTATTAAATTGATCAGCACCATGAGTCTGATCTTTCTGGTTTCAATTCTTTGAAATGTCTTCCTCCTTTTGCTTGATCCTAGGTTTAATTGGATCAGCAGCATCAAAGCAAGCTTTGATGCATGTGTTCCTGCTTGTACGAACTGTGTCTTGTTGGGGCATGGCAAGGTTTCACTGGGAATGCTGGGTTTGAACGAAGCTGTTTGGGTGTCAAGTGGGCTGTAAGCTTGAGCAGGGCTGCCAGGGGCCATCCTGCAAGTGGCCTCAGCTTGCCCTGTGGTGCCTTTGGAAAGGGTCAGCGTGCTTTAGGCCAAAGGGGCAGCTGGGAGCAGAAGGAGGAGGAGCTTGCGCACCGTTGGCACTGCCCGCACGGAAAGGGGCCTCCCGCCGGCTGGGGCGGCTGGCGCGGTTGGCAGCAGGGACACTCCGCGCTGCCAGCCCGCTTGCGGCTTCTCTTCCCGGTCTCCCCTGTCTCCTTCCTGGGAGGGCTTTTCCTCCTCTTCCGTTTGCCCGCAGTCTGGAAATCAAAGAATCCTTATCAGTGCTTCCTTCCTCTCAGAAAGCTGAGACGCTCACAGCGTCCACCCCAAAAATCTATCGGCCTAAGCAATTTCTTCCAAACCCCGAAGAGCTGAGAAAAGGGCTGGATATGGCAGTGGGCTGCGGCAGGCTGCCAACCCAGCACTTGGAGGAAAATACTCCCCTTTCCTACAGCTCTAAGGGGGTGGGATAAATACGTGGCTATCTCTAGTTCTGCATGTCTTATTTCTACCTCTCTGCCTAACATCTATTTATCTCTGGTTTTCCTCCCCACATGTCTAGGGCATGGATTTTACATTCAATCACACTAGTGAAGACACATGATTACCCATTTTCTGCTACCCAAAATAATCTCTCTCTCTCCCTCTCTCTGTCTCTCTCTGTGAAGCAAATTGCTGTTTGCTGGTAAGGAAAGTATTAAAGGTGCCATAGCAGCAGCAGCTCCTTCTTGAGGATACGCTGGGGTGCTACAAAAGATCTCTAAAATTTGGCAGCATCTCCATGAAGGCGGCCCATATGGCTGATGTTAGCAAGCAGTGGGGAATGAAGGGTCTGATAGGAATCTGAGGGTGCCAGCCCTTGAGAAATCGATTTGTAGAGAGTCGAAGCCCATTTTGGTGGCGGTGCTGCTTCGTTTGGTCAAGGTTATGCTCCACAATTCTGTATTTCAGGGCAGCAGCACAAGAAAGCCCCGGGCAGCACCTGCTGCGCCTCTCCTGCTGCGTGGGACCAAGGGAGCCAGGCAAAGCGGTGTCTGGCATGGCTTGCAGCAGGGTTTGTGCCCTTCTGCCAGTTTCTTGACCCTGCTGGCATGTCTGGATTTTCTTCCCACTCACCTGAGCAAGAGTGCTGCTGGCAAGTTTCTGCTCTTTTTTCCAGCAGTAGTAGTACTCCACACACTGTGCCACGGTCTTACTTGGGATCTGTTGTGAAAAGCAAAAGAAGGAATGTGAAATGGCCATCCTGTAGGGTGCATTGGAGAACAATGAGAATACAGAGTAAAGTAGGAATTAAAGTCATGGAGAAAATTGAGGAGGGTGTAAAATGAAATCAATATGCAGGAGTCAGAGAGGCATTATGCAATGTAATAAACCGAGTCTTATGCTACGTGGTAACAGATATAATGCACAGATCAACACCAAGTCCCCCTAGCAGAGTTCTTCTTTGCCCTGTTCACTGCAGTTATCCCAGCACAAGGTGTTGTGGAAGCAACAGCACACCTGGGAGACAAGTCTGACAGAACAGAGCTTTGTCTTCCAAAAGAGCCTGGAGAGAAGGGCTGCAGAGGCAGGATCATCATTTTCACGCAGGCCTTCCATGTCCTGTTCTGTGACTACTTTAACAGTTTTGGTACTTGAGAAGAGAGGGACATAGGTGCAGTATTTGGTACCAGCAATAATTAACATGTCCCTTCTGATGATCTGCCAAGGTGAGGTATGTCCTGTGGCTTTACCTGCTTCTGGATGAGATGGAAATCCTTGCCGTAGGTGTGGAAAGCCTTTTGGAAGGCCTCCTTCTCCTCAGCTGTCCATCTATCAGAGCCTGGCAAGAAAAAGCAGCAGCTGAATTGATCCCTCTAGCCACTTGAAGCAGATCCCACTGGCTGCCGAAAGCAAGCTGGCTCCAGCCATCATTCACGTGTGTGCATGTCTGCTCCCTCAGAAGGTGATGAAGACGAGAGCAGGCATTCCCCAGGGAAAAAGGCATGGAAAACAAGTCAAGCTGAAGGAGTAGATGCTGGTGCTTTCCCCATCCCCAGAGAAGGCGAGATCTTGTGCTAGTTTAAAGCACAACTAATTGAAGCAGAAATGCTTGACACGGCCATTAAGGGCACGGCAGCACGTGTCAGTGAAGGAAGAAGCTGGGCTTAGGTTACCTGCATAATGATAATCAGCCAAGGGATGGTCTTGAGCTGTTGGAGGCCCCCCCGAGAGCAACATCTCCAGAGCCTCCTGCAAGATGCAAGGGAAAAAGGCTTGAGCTGCCCCACAACACAAAAAAGGAGCCAAACCCCACCCATGCTGCTTTCAGCTGCTTTGCCTCTTCAGCTGAGGATTCAGGCCACTGCCTCTCATATGGGTCAAAGATTGTGCTTTGCTCCCAGTCCCTTGTTTCTGCTGCCCAGCCCTTGGCTCCTGCTCCCCAAGGGTAGCATTTTCCTCTCCAACTCCATGATTTTGCTCCTCCTGCACCCTGAATTGCCTCAGCTGACTGCGGCTTCTGGGAATTGTCCCTCAAAATGTCTTCGAGAACACAGATCTCCAGGAGGTTTTCAAGGCAGCAGGCTGCAGGACCCTGCGGCGCTGCCTCCAGGAGAGATCTTGTCCCTGCTGGAGCCATTTGGGCTCAGCCCTGCCGCAGCTGGACGAGACACAGCAGGCAGCGAGTGCTCTGCTGCTTGTGAACTCCCTTCTTCAAGGAGCAGCCAGGAAAGGCTGTCCCGCTGCCCGGGCCTTATCAATTCCCTGCCCACTCTTGCCCGCGCCCAAACAGCCGCTTCCTACCGGAACGCTGCCGCGAGCCTGGTGCAGGCAGTGCAGGGCGAGCTCCAGCTGAGCTGCTGCCCCGGGAAGGCCACGGGAGCTGGCCATGTCCAACAGTTCTCTGACTGCAAGCACAACAAAAACCCACCCAAAGTCAGTCTTGAGCCAGCAAAGTGGAAGGCTTTCCATACAAGGCAGAAGGAAAGCACAAGAGCTAAAGCCTGCAGCTTGGAGAGCACGAAAGGGAGAGCAAAGCAAGGGGCAGCTGAAGCAAGGGCCCACCTAGTGCTGCCTCTCCCTTCCAAGCAGTTTTTGTCATAAGGAGTGGGGGCCAATCTCCCCTCTTCCAGTGGCACATGCCTCTGAACCATTTCGATAGCAGCACAGTTGCTCTTTTTCCTGCTCGGCTGCAGAAGCAGAGCATTGTCCTTACGCCTACCACTTCCACAAGGGAAGATGGGCATGACAAGGAGAGAAGCAGAGCCTGCCAAAAGCTGCCTTTTTACCCAAAAACCAGCATTTTACATGCCTGACTATCTCAGGAGTGGAAGGAAAGCTAGACAGCTACCTCTGTCCGGTTTTTCCAGGTCAGGGTCGTCTTCCTCCAAGGGCTTCCAGACCAGGGTTGCAGGCTCTTCATCCTCACTTGGCGGCCCGGTCTGCAGCTCAGGGAGCTCAGCCTGAAAGTCACTGCCAACATTGATGTGTCTAGAGGAAGAAGGAGGTGGACGTAAGAAAGGCAAGTGGTCAAGAGACACCTGGTGTGCAGCCACAGCCTTGGACCAATCCCACCGTGACTCTGAAAGAGCAGTTGTCCTGCTCGCCATTCCTCAAGTTTGCTGTCCTTTAACCCTAGGCCAAAACTCACGGCTTAGTGAGGACTCTTGCTTTCCTCTTCATTGTGCCTCTCCTTTCCACCTGAAAGAGATCAAAACAACGCTCCAGATGAAACTCATTCTGCCAAGATGTGTCGGTAGCCTTGCTTCTCATCCTCACCACTGAAAACCCCAAGCTCCTCTGTCCCAGCTCCTCTCCATTAGGTGTCATTGCTGTGTTTTTCACTTGGAATGTCTGAGGCAGGTCCCTCTAGCAGTCTGCAGCTTCCTGAAGAAGGAAAGCTGAAGGGCAGGCACTAGAGTGCCTTGAGTCTTGGGGTCAGTGAGAAGAGCCAAGAGGATGCATGGAAGATGCACTACTGCAGGCTGGGGTTGGATGGAAGGAAAAGGTTCTTCAGCCAGAGGCGGCTTGGGCACTGGAACTGCCTCCCCAGGGAAGGGCTCCCAGCACCAAGGCTGAGAGAGCTCCAAAAGTCTTTGGACACTGCTCTTGGGCACAGGCTGGGATTCTTAAGGCTGTCCTGAGCAGGCCCAGGTGCTGGGCTCCATGATCTCTGGGAGTCCCTTCCAGCCCAGAAAATGCTGTGACACTGTGATTGTGTTCCTGAGAAGCACCACTCAAGAGGGCATCTCACAGCTGCCTCTGACCGCGAGGCAGAGCCAGCCCTACACACATTGAACAACACAGACAAATCTAGAGCAATATCTCTCTGGGAAAGAGATGCAAGGCAGGTGGAAAAAAATCAAAAAAGCTATGAAAATAGAATATTGTTCCAGTGTCTGGAAGTGATGTAAGTATGTGAGTACAAAAGAATTGCTGCAACCAGATCATTTTGGAGGATGAAAGCCAGTATTGCAGGACAAGCCCAGCAAACTCCTTGCATGCTCTGATGGGCAGGCATCCCAGAGGAGAAGTCCCATCCTTCTGGTTTTTGAAGCTTTGCAGCAGGTGTGACCAGAGTGAGGGCGTAACAGGATTTGTGGACACTGAACCCCTGAATTCCTTCGGAATGACCAGTTGGTTTTGGGGTCACCACAACGTAGTTTTAGGACTTAAATGGGTGCCACGAACTTCTAATCAGGCGATCAGTAAAGGAGAATCTACAAGTGCACCGTGACAGCTCCCTACGTCCTCTATGGAAAGGTCTGTATTTCCCCTGGAGGCAGCATTATTCCTGGAGAAGTTGCAGCCTGCTTTCATGTGCAACCTCATCTGGGGAAAGTGACCACACGCTGTGTCTGTGGTGGTTGGTTGCAGAGCCAGCTGGAGCCTCCTGCTGTTCTGTGAGTGCTTTGGGGCCCACGGGGATTTTCTTACCTTGCACAGTGCCAAAGTGCTGTGGGGATGCCTGGCGGCAGACGAGGAGATGAGGATGTCGCTGCAGAAGCCAGCTGTGGCGCTGAGTGCAGAAGGTGGCTGCTGAGGGACAGCCCAGGAGCAGATGCTGCAGCTGCTGCTCCAGCGCTGCTCCACCAGTGTTCCACCAACGGCCGCAGGAGCAGCAGACAAGGGCAGTTGCTACGGGCACAGCCCAACATTCCATGCAGAACCCCAGGGGAACCATGGGACAGAAACAGGGACAGGCCAACTTTGCCCCTTCTACTTCTTCTGCTGCAAGTTTGCTCTGAGGAGCTCCCCATTGGGGCTTTTCCCCTCAGTCCTCTGGACATGGAAAAGCAGAGCTGGGACAGCTCTGGCTCTCCTCTGTGCTTCGCTGTAAGGTGCCTGCAGCTGAACAGGCACAGGAGCTGGCTCTGTCCAAGGGTCCATTCCACATTTCCTGCACTACAGAACCACAAGGACTCCTGCCGCTGCCTTTCCTCTAGCTCTGAGAGGAGCTAGAGCTTGCAAATTGTTCCGTGCAGAACCAAGTGCAAAGCTTTCTCTCCAAGTGGCGGCATTCATCCTGCCCCCTTTCTCAATTGTCTGGTGCCCAATAATGTCACTTGATGTTTTCCCTCCTTTGGCCAGCTGAGCTGGTCTCTCACCTCAACACTCCTTCCCTGAAACTTGGAGAAACGGGATGTTTCTCAGGGCAGCTGATGGGGACACACACACTGGGGCAGTGCACCAGCATTGCTGTAGTCAACACGCCATGCAGAATTTCTAGGTCTCTCTTCCAGCTCCCTTGAAGAAGGGGGAATGTTCATCTCTACTACTCTGGCATTCCTCTAAGGAAGGAACACCAAGAGAATTTCTTTTCCACACTAATGGCCTTCACCTTTGTTTGAATACTTAGGTGCCAGATATGGCAAAACCCAGCCACTTGTACTGCTTTCCTGCCTAAGGTTTAAGCAAAAGCAAATCTTGCTTCCTTCCCAGCCTGCATGTTACACCCACACCAGCCACCTGCTGGGAAAACATCTGGAACGAGGCCCACTGCAATGCAGATACTTTGTAGGCTCCAGATCCCACCTGCACTGGCTCCAGCAGGCAAGGGCAAGCTTTGGTCGCTTCCCAGAAGCAGCCTGGCCATTCCCCCCTGCCTCGCCCCCTCGCCATCCTCCACAGGCCCTGCTGCCAAAGCCTTGCTAGGCAGAGCCATTTGCTGGGCTCGGTAAAAGAGTGACTTGGATTCTTCTTTGGCGCAAATACCAAAGCTGTGAGAAGTGAGAGGATCAGGTTCACAGCCGCTCTGCTTTAGCTAAGGACATGACTGGAGGCTCAGAGCCTGGTCCTTTAAAGAGAAACTGAATCTGAACTCCTGGTGTCTTTGTAGTGCATGTGGATATTTCTTTTCTAGAATCAGAGAGGTTAGAAAAGTCCTCCAAGGTGCTCAAGTCAATCTTGTCCCCCAAAATGAAACAAAGTTATGTTGCTGGGCAACAAAAAGGCCTCAACCCACTACTTTTATCCCAGCAAGTACAGTGAGACAAGGGCACTCCTTTAGATCCTGTGCACTGAATTCAGCAAAGCCTCCCCAGCCACTCCCAGCTGAGATGTTCAGGACTCAAAGCAGGAAGCTCCACCATGATTTCATTGGCAGTAATGGGGACACGCCTCTGGAAGTGCTGCCAGCTGAGCCAGGGGCTGGGCCTGGGGGGGACTCATGTGCCCCCATTGCTCTCTCAGGGCAAATGCCGTGTTTCCAACACCAAGGAAATGTAAGGAATACTGCCTCCAGGAATTTAATACAGACAAGAAGGCAAAATGGAACAAACTTTGGTTTAATGATATAGACAGATCATGCCTCAACAAAGACAAAAAGGGGAAAGTTGAAGCATAACAAACACCAAACCTTTTACATTTATTGCTAAATCTAACACTACTAATACATCTTTAAAATACTAATGTATCTTAACTAATAAACAGAGAGATTCCTAACAGGTAAACTAAAAGAAGAATAAAGAATCCTAAAAACTTGAAAAACAATCTTATTTCTATCTAGTCCCCTTGACGCCTAACTCTTGCTAGCCTGGGGCAAATGCAGGGCTAATTTGGCCTTTTCTTCTTGGGGAGAGGCTGTGCATCCTTGCGTGGGCGATGTCTTCTCCTGTGCTTGTTCCTTTCCTTGATGGTTTCAAACTCCCTGGAAGACAGGAAACAAACCATGCATTGTTAACTTCATACACACCATTAAGCCAAGCGCCGAGATCTCCCTTTTTGGATGAATTTCCATCTTTTCAGGCTGTTACGTATTTATTAAATTGATCAGCACCATGAGTCTGATCTTTCTGGTTTCAATTCTTTGAAATGTCTTCCTCCTTTTGCTTGATCCTAGGTTTAATTGGATCAGCAGCATCAAAGCAAGCTTTGATGCATGTGTTCCTGCTTGTACGAACTGTGTCTTGTTGGGGCATGGCAAGGTTTCACTGGGAATGCTGGGTTTGAACGAAGCTGTTTGGGTGTCAAGTGGGCTGTAAGCTTGAGCAGGGCTGCCAGGGGCCATCCTGCAAGTGGCCTCAGCTTGCCCTGTGGTGCCTTTGGAAAGGGTCAGCGTGCTTTAGGCCAAAGGGGCAGCTGGGAGCAGAAGGAGGAGGAGCTTGCGCACCGTTGGCACTGCCCGCACGGAAAGGGGCCTCCCGCCGGCTGGGGCGGCTGGCGCGGTTGGCAGCAGGGACACTCCGCGCTGCCAGCCCGCTTGCGGCTTCTCTTCCCGGTCTCCCCTGTCTCCTTCCTGGGAGGGCTTTTCCTCCTCTTCCGTTTGCCCGCAGTCTGGAAATCAAAGAATCCTTATCAGTGCTTCCTTCCTCTCAGAAAGCTGAGACGCTCACAGCGTCCACCCCAAAAATCTATCGGCCTAAGCAATTTCTTCCAAACCCCGAAGAGCTGAGAAAAGGGCTGGATATGGCAGTGGGCTGCGGCAGGCTGCCAACCCAGCACTTGGAGGAAAATACTCCCCTTTCCTACAGCTCTAAGGGGGTGGGATAAATACGTGGCTATCTCTAGTTCTGCATGTCTTATTTCTACCTCTCTGCCTAACATCTATTTATCTCTGGTTTTCCTCCCCACATGTCTAGGGCATGGATTTTACATTCAATCACACTAGTGAAGACACATGATTACCCATTTTCTGCTACCCAAAATAATCTCTCTCTCTCCCTCTCTCTGTCTCTCTCTGTGAAGCAAATTGCTGTTTGCTGGTAAGGAAAGTATTAAAGGTGCCATAGCAGCAGCAGCTCCTTCTTGAGGATACGCTGGGGTGCTACAAAAGATCTCTAAAATTTGGCAGCATCTCCATGAAGGCGGCCCATATGGCTGATGTTAGCAAGCAGTGGGGAATGAAGGGTCTGATAGGAATCTGAGGGTGCCAGCCCTTGAGAAATCGATTTGTAGAGAGTCGAAGCCCATTTTGGTGGCGGTGCTGCTTCGTTTGGTCAAGGTTATGCTCCACAATTCTGTATTTCAGGGCAGCAGCACAAGAAAGCCCCGGGCAGCACCTGCTGCGCCTCTCCTGCTGCGTGGGACCAAGGGAGCCAGGCAAAGCGGTGTCTGGCATGGCTTGCAGCAGGGTTTGTGCCCTTCTGCCAGTTTCTTGACCCTGCTGGCATGTCTGGATTTTCTTCCCACTCACCTGAGCAAGAGTGCTGCTGGCAAGTTTCTGCTCTTTTTTCCAGCAGTAGTAGTACTCCACACACTGTGCCACGGTCTTACTTGGGATCTGTTGTGAAAAGCAAAAGAAGGAATGTGAAATGGCCATCCTGTAGGGTGCATTGGAGAACAATGAGAATACAGAGTAAAGTAGGAATTAAAGTCATGGAGAAAATTGAGGAGGGTGTAAAATGAAATCAATATGCAGGAGTCAGAGAGGCATTATGCAATGTAATAAACCGAGTCTTATGCTACGTGGTAACAGATATAATGCACAGATCAACACCAAGTCCCCCTAGCAGAGTTCTTCTTTGCCCTGTTCACTGCAGTTATCCCAGCACAAGGTGTTGTGGAAGCAACAGCACACCTGGGAGACAAGTCTGACAGAACAGAGCTTTGTCTTCCAAAAGAGCCTGGAGAGAAGGGCTGCAGAGGCAGGATCATCATTTTCACGCAGGCCTTCCATGTCCTGTTCTGTGACTACTTTAACAGTTTTGGTACTTGAGAAGAGAGGGACATAGGTGCAGTATTTGGTACCAGCAATAATTAACATGTCCCTTCTGATGATCTGCCAAGGTGAGGTATGTCCTGTGGCTTTACCTGCTTCTGGATGAGATGGAAATCCTTGCCGTAGGTGTGGAAAGCCTTTTGGAAGGCCTCCTTCTCCTCAGCTGTCCATCTATCAGAGCCTGGCAAGAAAAAGCAGCAGCTGAATTGATCCCTCTAGCCACTTGAAGCAGATCCCACTGGCTGCCGAAAGCAAGCTGGCTCCAGCCATCATTCACGTGTGTGCATGTCTGCTCCCTCAGAAGGTGATGAAGACGAGAGCAGGCATTCCCCAGGGAAAAAGGCATGGAAAACAAGTCAAGCTGAAGGAGTAGATGCTGGTGCTTTCCCCATCCCCAGAGAAGGCGAGATCTTGTGCTAGTTTAAAGCACAACTAATTGAAGCAGAAATGCTTGACACGGCCATTAAGGGCACGGCAGCACGTGTCAGTGAAGGAAGAAGCTGGGCTTAGGTTACCTGCATAATGATAATCAGCCAAGGGATGGTCTTGAGCTGTTGGAGGCCCCCCCGAGAGCAACATCTCCAGAGCCTCCTGCAAGATGCAAGGGAAAAAGGCTTGAGCTGCCCCACAACACAAAAAAGGAGCCAAACCCCACCCATGCTGCTTTCAGCTGCTTTGCCTCTTCAGCTGAGGATTCAGGCCACTGCCTCTCATATGGGTCAAAGATTGTGCTTTGCTCCCAGTCCCTTGTTTCTGCTGCCCAGCCCTTGGCTCCTGCTCCCCAAGGGTAGCATTTTCCTCTCCAACTCCATGATTTTGCTCCTCCTGCACCCTGAATTGCCTCAGCTGACTGCGGCTTCTGGGAATTGTCCCTCAAAATGTCTTCGAGAACACAGATCTCCAGGAGGTTTTCAAGGCAGCAGGCTGCAGGACCCTGCGGCGCTGCCTCCAGGAGAGATCTTGTCCCTGCTGGAGCCATTTGGGCTCAGCCCTGCCGCAGCTGGACGAGACACAGCAGGCAGCGAGTGCTCTGCTGCTTGTGAACTCCCTTCTTCAAGGAGCAGCCAGGAAAGGCTGTCCCGCTGCCCGGGCCTTATCAATTCCCTGCCCACTCTTGCCCGCGCCCAAACAGCCGCTTCCTACCGGAACGCTGCCGCGAGCCTGGTGCAGGCAGTGCAGGGCGAGCTCCAGCTGAGCTGCTGCCCCGGGAAGGCCACGGGAGCTGGCCATGTCCAACAGTTCTCTGACTGCAAGCACAACAAAAACCCACCCAAAGTCAGTCTTGAGCCAGCAAAGTGGAAGGCTTTCCATACAAGGCAGAAGGAAAGCACAAGAGCTAAAGCCTGCAGCTTGGAGAGCACGAAAGGGAGAGCAAAGCAAGGGGCAGCTGAAGCAAGGGCCCACCTAGTGCTGCCTCTCCCTTCCAAGCAGTTTTTGTCATAAGGAGTGGGGGCCAATCTCCCCTCTTCCAGTGGCACATGCCTCTGAACCATTTCGATAGCAGCACAGTTGCTCTTTTTCCTGCTCGGCTGCAGAAGCAGAGCATTGTCCTTACGCCTACCACTTCCACAAGGGAAGATGGGCATGACAAGGAGAGAAGCAGAGCCTGCCAAAAGCTGCCTTTTTACCCAAAAACCAGCATTTTACATGCCTGACTATCTCAGGAGTGGAAGGAAAGCTAGACAGCTACCTCTGTCCGGTTTTTCCAGGTCAGGGTCGTCTTCCTCCAAGGGCTTCCAGACCAGGGTTGCAGGCTCTTCATCCTCACTTGGCGGCCCGGTCTGCAGCTCAGGGAGCTCAGCCTGAAAGTCACTGCCAACATTGATGTGTCTAGAGGAAGAAGGAGGTGGACGTAAGAAAGGCAAGTGGTCAAGAGACACCTGGTGTGCAGCCACAGCCTTGGACCAATCCCACCGTGACTCTGAAAGAGCAGTTGTCCTGCTCGCCATTCCTCAAGTTTGCTGTCCTTTAACCCTAGGCCAAAACTCACGGCTTAGTGAGGACTCTTGCTTTCCTCTTCATTGTGCCTCTCCTTTCCACCTGAAAGAGATCAAAACAACGCTCCAGATGAAACTCATTCTGCCAAGATGTGTCGGTAGCCTTGCTTCTCATCCTCACCACTGAAAACCCCAAGCTCCTCTGTCCCAGCTCCTCTCCATTAGGTGTCATTGCTGTGTTTTTCACTTGGAATGTCTGAGGCAGGTCCCTCTAGCAGTCTGCAGCTTCCTGAAGAAGGAAAGCTGAAGGGCAGGCACTAGAGTGCCTTGAGTCTTGGGGTCAGTGAGAAGAGCCAAGAGGATGCATGGAAGATGCACTACTGCAGGCTGGGGTTGGATGGAAGGAAAAGGTTCTTCAGCCAGAGGCGGCTTGGGCACTGGAACTGCCTCCCCAGGGAAGGGCTCCCAGCACCAAGGCTGAGAGAGCTCCAAAAGTCTTTGGACACTGCTCTTGGGCACAGGCTGGGATTCTTAAGGCTGTCCTGAGCAGGCCCAGGTGCTGGGCTCCATGATCTCTGGGAGTCCCTTCCAGCCCAGAAAATGCTGTGACACTGTGATTGTGTTCCTGAGAAGCACCACTCAAGAGGGCATCTCACAGCTGCCTCTGACCGCGAGGCAGAGCCAGCCCTACACACATTGAACAACACAGACAAATCTAGAGCAATATCTCTCTGGGAAAGAGATGCAAGGCAGGTGGAAAAAAATCAAAAAAGCTATGAAAATAGAATATTGTTCCAGTGTCTGGAAGTGATGTAAGTATGTGAGTACAAAAGAATTGCTGCAACCAGATCATTTTGGAGGATGAAAGCCAGTATTGCAGGACAAGCCCAGCAAACTCCTTGCATGCTCTGATGGGCAGGCATCCCAGAGGAGAAGTCCCATCCTTCTGGTTTTTGAAGCTTTGCAGCAGGTGTGACCAGAGTGAGGGCGTAACAGGATTTGTGGACACTGAACCCCTGAATTCCTTCGGAATGACCAGTTGGTTTTGGGGTCACCACAACGTAGTTTTAGGACTTAAATGGGTGCCACGAACTTCTAATCAGGCGATCAGTAAAGGAGAATCTACAAGTGCACCGTGACAGCTCCCTACGTCCTCTATGGAAAGGTCTGTATTTCCCCTGGAGGCAGCATTATTCCTGGAGAAGTTGCAGCCTGCTTTCATGTGCAACCTCATCTGGGGAAAGTGACCACACGCTGTGTCTGTGGTGGTTGGTTGCAGAGCCAGCTGGAGCCTCCTGCTGTTCTGTGAGTGCTTTGGGGCCCACGGGGATTTTCTTACCTTGCACAGTGCCAAAGTGCTGTGGGGATGCCTGGCGGCAGACGAGGAGATGAGGATGTCGCTGCAGAAGCCAGCTGTGGCGCTGAGTGCAGAAGGTGGCTGCTGAGGGACAGCCCAGGAGCAGATGCTGCAGCTGCTGCTCCAGCGCTGCTCCACCAGTGTTCCACCAACGGCCGCAGGAGCAGCAGACAAGGGCAGTTGCTACGGGCACAGCCCAACATTCCATGCAGAACCCCAGGGGAACCATGGGACAGAAACAGGGACAGGCCAACTTTGCCCCTTCTACTTCTTCTGCTGCAAGTTTGCTCTGAGGAGCTCCCCATTGGGGCTTTTCCCCTCAGTCCTCTGGACATGGAAAAGCAGAGCTGGGACAGCTCTGGCTCTCCTCTGTGCTTCGCTGTAAGGTGCCTGCAGCTGAACAGGCACAGGAGCTGGCTCTGTCCAAGGGTCCATTCCACATTTCCTGCACTACAGAACCACAAGGACTCCTGCCGCTGCCTTTCCTCTAGCTCTGAGAGGAGCTAGAGCTTGCAAATTGTTCCGTGCAGAACCAAGTGCAAAGCTTTCTCTCCAAGTGGCGGCATTCATCCTGCCCCCTTTCTCAATTGTCTGGTGCCCAATAATGTCACTTGATGTTTTCCCTCCTTTGGCCAGCTGAGCTGGTCTCTCACCTCAACACTCCTTCCCTGAAACTTGGAGAAACGGGATGTTTCTCAGGGCAGCTGATGGGGACACACACACTGGGGCAGTGCACCAGCATTGCTGTAGTCAACACGCCATGCAGAATTTCTAGGTCTCTCTTCCAGCTCCCTTGAAGAAGGGGGAATGTTCATCTCTACTACTCTGGCATTCCTCTAAGGAAGGAACACCAAGAGAATTTCTTTTCCACACTAATGGCCTTCACCTTTGTTTGAATACTTAGGTGCCAGATATGGCAAAACCCAGCCACTTGTACTGCTTTCCTGCCTAAGGTTTAAGCAAAAGCAAATCTTGCTTTCTTCCCAGCCTGCATGTTACACCCACACCAGCCACCTGCTGGGAAAACATCTGGAACGAGGCCCACTGCAATGCAGATACTTTGTAGGCTCCAGATCCCACCTGCACTGGCTCCAGCAGGCAAGGGCAAGCTTTGGTCGCTTCCCAGAAGCAGCCTGGCCATTCCCCCCTGCCTCGCCCCCTCGCCATCCTCCACAGGCCCTGCTGCCAAAGCCTTGCTAGGCAGAGCCATTTGCTGGGCTCGGTAAAAGAGTGACTTGGATTCTTCTTTGGCGCAAATACCAAAGCTGTGAGAAGTGAGAGGATCAGGTTCACAGCCGCTCTGCTTTAGCTAAGGACATTACTGGAGGCTCAGAGCCTGGTCCTTTAAAGAGAAACTGAATCTGAACTCCTGGTGTCTTTGTAGTGCATGTGGATATTTCTTTTCTAGAATCAGAGAGGTTAGAAAAGTCCTCCAAGGTGCTCAAGTCAATCTTGTCCCCCAAAATGAAACAAAGTTATGTTGCTGGGCAACAAAAAGGCCTCAACCCACTACTTTTATCCCAGCAAGTACAGTGAGACAAGGGCACTCCTTTAGATCCTGTGCACTGAATTCAGCAAAGCCTCCCCAGCCACTCCCAGCTGAGATGTTCAGGACTCAAAGCAGGAAGCTCCACCATGATTTCATTGGCAGTAATGGGGACACGCCTCTGGAAGTGCTGCCAGCTGAGCCAGGGGCTGGGCCTGGGGGGGACTCATGTGCCCCCATTGCTCTCTCAGGGCAAATGCCGTGTTTCCAACACCAAGGAAATGTAAGGAATACTGCCTCCAGGAATTTAATACAGACAAGAAGGCAAAATGGAACAAACTTTGGTTTAATGATATAGACAGATCATGCCTCAACAAAGACAAAAAGGGGAAAGTTGAAGCATAACAAACACCAAACCTTTTACATTTATTGCTAAATCTAACACTACTAATACATCTTTAAAATACTAATGTATCTTAACTAATAAACAGAGAGATTCCTAACAGGTAAACTAAAAGAAGAATAAAGAATCCTAAAAACTTGAAAAACAATCTTATTTCTATCTAGTCCCCTTGACGCCTAACTCTTGCTAGCCTGGGGCAAATGCAGGGCTAATTTGGCCTTTTCTTCTTGGGGAGAGGCTGTGCATCCTTGCGTGGGCGATGTCTTCTCCTGTGCTTGTTCCTTTCCTTGATGGTTTCAAACTCCCTGGAAGACAGGAAACAAACCATGCATTGTTAACTTCATACACACCATTAAGCCAAGCGCCGAGATCTCCCTTTTTGGATGAATTTCCATCTTTTCAGGCTGTTACGTATTTATTAAATTGATCAGCACCATGAGTCTGATCTTTCTGGTTTCAATTCTTTGAAATGTCTTCCTCCTTTTGCTTGATCCTAGGTTTAATTGGATCAGCAGCATCAAAGCAAGCTTTGATGCATGTGTTCCTGCTTGTACGAACTGTGTCTTGTTGGGGCATGGCAAGGTTTCACTGGGAATGCTGGGTTTGAACGAAGCTGTTTGGGTGTCAAGTGGGCTGTAAGCTTGAGCAGGGCTGCCAGGGGCCATCCTGCAAGTGGCCTCAGCTTGCCCTGTGGTGCCTTTGGAAAGGGTCAGCGTGCTTTAGGCCAAAGGGGCAGCTGGGAGCAGAAGGAGGAGGAGCTTGCGCACCGTTGGCACTGCCCGCACGGAAAGGGGCCTCCCGCCGGCTGGGGCGGCTGGCGCGGTTGGCAGCAGGGACACTCCGCGCTGCCAGCCCGCTTGCGGCTTCTCTTCCCGGTCTCCCCTGTCTCCTTCCTGGGAGGGCTTTTCCTCCTCTTCCGTTTGCCCGCAGTCTGGAAATCAAAGAATCCTTATCAGTGCTTCCTTCCTCTCAGAAAGCTGAGACGCTCACAGCGTCCACCCCAAAAATCTATCGGCCTAAGCAATTTCTTCCAAACCCCGAAGAGCTGAGAAAAGGGCTGGATATGGCAGTGGGCTGCGGCAGGCTGCCAACCCAGCACTTGGAGGAAAATACTCCCCTTTCCTACAGCTCTAAGGGGGTGGGATAAATACGTGGCTATCTCTAGTTCTGCATGTCTTATTTCTACCTCTCTGCCTAACATCTATTTATCTCTGGTTTTCCTCCCCACATGTCTAGGGCATGGATTTTACATTCAATCACACTAGTGAAGACACATGATTACCCATTTTCTGCTACCCAAAATAATCTCTCTCTCTCCCTCTCTCTGTCTCTCTCTGTGAAGCAAATTGCTGTTTGCTGGTAAGGAAAGTATTAAAGGTGCCATAGCAGCAGCAGCTCCTTCTTGAGGATACGCTGGGGTGCTACAAAAGATCTCTAAAATTTGGCAGCATCTCCATGAAGGCGGCCCATATGGCTGATGTTAGCAAGCAGTGGGGAATGAAGGGTCTGATAGGAATCTGAGGGTGCCAGCCCTTGAGAAATCGATTTGTAGAGAGTCGAAGCCCATTTTGGTGGCGGTGCTGCTTCGTTTGGTCAAGGTTATGCTCCACAATTCTGTATTTCAGGGCAGCAGCACAAGAAAGCCCCGGGCAGCACCTGCTGCGCCTCTCCTGCTGCGTGGGACCAAGGGAGCCAGGCAAAGCGGTGTCTGGCATGGCTTGCAGCAGGGTTTGTGCCCTTCTGCCAGTTTCTTGACCCTGCTGGCATGTCTGGATTTTCTTCCCACTCACCTGAGCAAGAGTGCTGCTGGCAAGTTTCTGCTCTTTTTTCCAGCAGTAGTAGTACTCCACACACTGTGCCACGGTCTTACTTGGGATCTGTTGTGAAAAGCAAAAGAAGGAATGTGAAATGGCCATCCTGTAGGGTGCATTGGAGAACAATGAGAATACAGAGTAAAGTAGGAATTAAAGTCATGGAGAAAATTGAGGAGGGTGTAAAATGAAATCAATATGCAGGAGTCAGAGAGGCATTATGCAATGTAATAAACCGAGTCTTATGCTACGTGGTAACAGATATAATGCACAGATCAACACCAAGTCCCCCTAGCAGAGTTCTTCTTTGCCCTGTTCACTGCAGTTATCCCAGCACAAGGTGTTGTGGAAGCAACAGCACACCTGGGAGACAAGTCTGACAGAACAGAGCTTTGTCTTCCAAAAGAGCCTGGAGAGAAGGGCTGCAGAGGCAGGATCATCATTTTCACGCAGGCCTTCCATGTCCTGTTCTGTGACTACTTTAACAGTTTTGGTACTTGAGAAGAGAGGGACATAGGTGCAGTATTTGGTACCAGCAATAATTAACATGTCCCTTCTGATGATCTGCCAAGGTGAGGTATGTCCTGTGGCTTTACCTGCTTCTGGATGAGATGGAAATCCTTGCCGTAGGTGTGGAAAGCCTTTTGGAAGGCCTCCTTCTCCTCAGCTGTCCATCTATCAGAGCCTGGCAAGAAAAAGCAGCAGCTGAATTGATCCCTCTAGCCACTTGAAGCAGATCCCACTGGCTGCCGAAAGCAAGCTGGCTCCAGCCATCATTCACGTGTGTGCATGTCTGCTCCCTCAGAAGGTGATGAAGACGAGAGCAGGCATTCCCCAGGGAAAAAGGCATGGAAAACAAGTCAAGCTGAAGGAGTAGATGCTGGTGCTTTCCCCATCCCCAGAGAAGGCGAGATCTTGTGCTAGTTTAAAGCACAACTAATTGAAGCAGAAATGCTTGACACGGCCATTAAGGGCACGGCAGCACGTGTCAGTGAAGGAAGAAGCTGGGCTTAGGTTACCTGCATAATGATAATCAGCCAAGGGATGGTCTTGAGCTGTTGGAGGCCCCCCCGAGAGCAACATCTCCAGAGCCTCCTGCAAGATGCAAGGGAAAAAGGCTTGAGCTGCCCCACAACACAAAAAAGGAGCCAAACCCCACCCATGCTGCTTTCAGCTGCTTTGCCTCTTCAGCTGAGGATTCAGGCCACTGCCTCTCATATGGGTCAAAGATTGTGCTTTGCTCCCAGTCCCTTGTTTCTGCTGCCCAGCCCTTGGCTCCTGCTCCCCAAGGGTAGCATTTTCCTCTCCAACTCCATGATTTTGCTCCTCCTGCACCCTGAATTGCCTCAGCTGACTGCGGCTTCTGGGAATTGTCCCTCAAAATGTCTTCGAGAACACAGATCTCCAGGAGGTTTTCAAGGCAGCAGGCTGCAGGACCCTGCGGCGCTGCCTCCAGGAGAGATCTTGTCCCTGCTGGAGCCATTTGGGCTCAGCCCTGCCGCAGCTGGACGAGACACAGCAGGCAGCGAGTGCTCTGCTGCTTGTGAACTCCCTTCTTCAAGGAGCAGCCAGGAAAGGCTGTCCCGCTGCCCGGGCCTTATCAATTCCCTGCCCACTCTTGCCCGCGCCCAAACAGCCGCTTCCTACCGGAACGCTGCCGCGAGCCTGGTGCAGGCAGTGCAGGGCGAGCTCCAGCTGAGCTGCTGCCCCGGGAAGGCCACGGGAGCTGGCCATGTCCAACAGTTCTCTGACTGCAAGCACAACAAAAACCCACCCAAAGTCAGTCTTGAGCCAGCAAAGTGGAAGGCTTTCCATACAAGGCAGAAGGAAAGCACAAGAGCTAAAGCCTGCAGCTTGGAGAGCACGAAAGGGAGAGCAAAGCAAGGGGCAGCTGAAGCAAGGGCCCACCTAGTGCTGCCTCTCCCTTCCAAGCAGTTTTTGTCATAAGGAGTGGGGGCCAATCTCCCCTCTTCCAGTGGCACATGCCTCTGAACCATTTCGATAGCAGCACAGTTGCTCTTTTTCCTGCTCGGCTGCAGAAGCAGAGCATTGTCCTTACGCCTACCACTTCCACAAGGGAAGATGGGCATGACAAGGAGAGAAGCAGAGCCTGCCAAAAGCTGCCTTTTTACCCAAAAACCAGCATTTTACATGCCTGACTATCTCAGGAGTGGAAGGAAAGCTAGACAGCTACCTCTGTCCGGTTTTTCCAGGTCAGGGTCGTCTTCCTCCAAGGGCTTCCAGACCAGGGTTGCAGGCTCTTCATCCTCACTTGGCGGCCCGGTCTGCAGCTCAGGGAGCTCAGCCTGAAAGTCACTGCCAACATTGATGTGTCTAGAGGAAGAAGGAGGTGGACGTAAGAAAGGCAAGTGGTCAAGAGACACCTGGTGTGCAGCCACAGCCTTGGACCAATCCCACCGTGACTCTGAAAGAGCAGTTGTCCTGCTCGCCATTCCTCAAGTTTGCTGTCCTTTAACCCTAGGCCAAAACTCACGGCTTAGTGAGGACTCTTGCTTTCCTCTTCATTGTGCCTCTCCTTTCCACCTGAAAGAGATCAAAACAACGCTCCAGATGAAACTCATTCTGCCAAGATGTGTCGGTAGCCTTGCTTCTCATCCTCACCACTGAAAACCCCAAGCTCCTCTGTCCCAGCTCCTCTCCATTAGGTGTCATTGCTGTGTTTTTCACTTGGAATGTCTGAGGCAGGTCCCTCTAGCAGTCTGCAGCTTCCTGAAGAAGGAAAGCTGAAGGGCAGGCACTAGAGTGCCTTGAGTCTTGGGGTCAGTGAGAAGAGCCAAGAGGATGCATGGAAGATGCACTACTGCAGGCTGGGGTTGGATGGAAGGAAAAGGTTCTTCAGCCAGAGGCGGCTTGGGCACTGGAACTGCCTCCCCAGGGAAGGGCTCCCAGCACCAAGGCTGAGAGAGCTCCAAAAGTCTTTGGACACTGCTCTTGGGCACAGGCTGGGATTCTTAAGGCTGTCCTGAGCAGGCCCAGGTGCTGGGCTCCATGATCTCTGGGAGTCCCTTCCAGCCCAGAAAATGCTGTGACACTGTGATTGTGTTCCTGAGAAGCACCACTCAAGAGGGCATCTCACAGCTGCCTCTGACCGCGAGGCAGAGCCAGCCCTACACACATTGAACAACACAGACAAATCTAGAGCAATATCTCTCTGGGAAAGAGATGCAAGGCAGGTGGAAAAAAATCAAAAAAGCTATGAAAATAGAATATTGTTCCAGTGTCTGGAAGTGATGTAAGTATGTGAGTACAAAAGAATTGCTGCAACCAGATCATTTTGGAGGATGAAAGCCAGTATTGCAGGACAAGCCCAGCAAACTCCTTGCATGCTCTGATGGGCAGGCATCCCAGAGGAGAAGTCCCATCCTTCTGGTTTTTGAAGCTTTGCAGCAGGTGTGACCAGAGTGAGGGCGTAACAGGATTTGTGGACACTGAACCCCTGAATTCCTTCGGAATGACCAGTTGGTTTTGGGGTCACCACAACGTAGTTTTAGGACTTAAATGGGTGCCACGAACTTCTAATCAGGCGATCAGTAAAGGAGAATCTACAAGTGCACCGTGACAGCTCCCTACGTCCTCTATGGAAAGGTCTGTATTTCCCCTGGAGGCAGCATTATTCCTGGAGAAGTTGCAGCCTGCTTTCATGTGCAACCTCATCTGGGGAAAGTGACCACACGCTGTGTCTGTGGTGGTTGGTTGCAGAGCCAGCTGGAGCCTCCTGCTGTTCTGTGAGTGCTTTGGGGCCCACGGGGATTTTCTTACCTTGCACAGTGCCAAAGTGCTGTGGGGATGCCTGGCGGCAGACGAGGAGATGAGGATGTCGCTGCAGAAGCCAGCTGTGGCGCTGAGTGCAGAAGGTGGCTGCTGAGGGACAGCCCAGGAGCAGATGCTGCAGCTGCTGCTCCAGCGCTGCTCCACCAGTGTTCCACCAACGGCCGCAGGAGCAGCAGACAAGGGCAGTTGCTACGGGCACAGCCCAACATTCCATGCAGAACCCCAGGGGAACCATGGGACAGAAACAGGGACAGGCCAACTTTGCCCCTTCTACTTCTTCTGCTGCAAGTTTGCTCTGAGGAGCTCCCCATTGGGGCTTTTCCCCTCAGTCCTCTGGACATGGAAAAGCAGAGCTGGGACAGCTCTGGCTCTCCTCTGTGCTTCGCTGTAAGGTGCCTGCAGCTGAACAGGCACAGGAGCTGGCTCTGTCCAAGGGTCCATTCCACATTTCCTGCACTACAGAACCACAAGGACTCCTGCCGCTGCCTTTCCTCTAGCTCTGAGAGGAGCTAGAGCTTGCAAATTGTTCCGTGCAGAACCAAGTGCAAAGCTTTCTCTCCAAGTGGCGGCATTCATCCTGCCCCCTTTCTCAATTGTCTGGTGCCCAATAATGTCACTTGATGTTTTCCCTCCTTTGGCCAGCTGAGCTGGTCTCTCACCTCAACACTCCTTCCCTGAAACTTGGAGAAACGGGATGTTTCTCAGGGCAGCTGATGGGGACACACACACTGGGGCAGTGCACCAGCATTGCTGTAGTCAACACGCCATGCAGAATTTCTAGGTCTCTCTTCCAGCTCCCTTGAAGAAGGGGGAATGTTCATCTCTACTACTCTGGCATTCCTCTAAGGAAGGAACACCAAGAGAATTTCTTTTCCACACTAATGGCCTTCACCTTTGTTTGAATACTTAGGTGCCAGATATGGCAAAACCCAGCCACTTGTACTGCTTTCCTGCCTAAGGTTTAAGCAAAAGCAAATCTTGCTTTCTTCCCAGCCTGCATGTTACACCCACACCAGCCACCTGCTGGGAAAACATCTGGAACGAGGCCCACTGCAATGCAGATACTTTGTAGGCTCCAGATCCCACCTGCACTGGCTCCAGCAGGCAAGGGCAAGCTTTGGTCGCTTCCCAGAAGCAGCCTGGCCATTCCCCCCTGCCTCGCCCCCTCGCCATCCTCCACAGGCCCTGCTGCCAAAGCCTTGCTAGGCAGAGCCATTTGCTGGGCTCGGTAAAAGAGTGACTTGGATTCTTCTTTGGCGCAAATACCAAAGCTGTGAGAAGTGAGAGGATCAGGTTCACAGCCGCTCTGCTTTAGCTAAGGACATTACTGGAGGCTCAGAGCCTGGTCCTTTAAAGAGAAACTGAATCTGAACTCCTGGTGTCTTTGTAGTGCATGTGGATATTTCTTTTCTAGAATCAGAGAGGTTAGAAAAGTCCTCCAAGGTGCTCAAGTCAATCTTGTCCCCCAAAATGAAACAAAGTTATGTTGCTGGGCAACAAAAAGGCCTCAACCCACTACTTTTATCCCAGCAAGTACAGTGAGACAAGGGCACTCCTTTAGATCCTGTGCACTGAATTCAGCAAAGCCTCCCCAGCCACTCCCAGCTGAGATGTTCAGGACTCAAAGCAGGAAGCTCCACCATGATTTCATTGGCAGTAATGGGGACACGCCTCTGGAAGTGCTGCCAGCTGAGCCAGGGGCTGGGCCTGGGGGGGACTCATGTGCCCCCATTGCTCTCTCAGGGCAAATGCCGTGTTTCCAACACCAAGGAAATGTAAGGAATACTGCCTCCAGGAATTTAATACAGACAAGAAGGCAAAATGGAACAAACTTTGGTTTAATGATATAGACAGATCATGCCTCAACAAAGACAAAAAGGGGAAAGTTGAAGCATAACAAACACCAAACCTTTTACATTTATTGCTAAATCTAACACTACTAATACATCTTTAAAATACTAATGTATCTTAACTAATAAACAGAGAGATTCCTAACAGGTAAACTAAAAGAAGAATAAAGAATCCTAAAAACTTGAAAAACAATCTTATTTCTATCTAGTCCCCTTGACGCCTAACTCTTGCTAGCCTGGGGCAAATGCAGGGCTAATTTGGCCTTTTCTTCTTGGGGAGAGGCTGTGCATCCTTGCGTGGGCGATGTCTTCTCCTGTGCTTGTTCCTTTCCTTGATGGTTTCAAACTCCCTGGAAGACAGGAAACAAACCATGCATTGTTAACTTCATACACACCATTAAGCCAAGCGCCGAGATCTCCCTTTTTGGATGAACTTCCATCTTTTCAGGCTGTTACGTATTTATTAAATTGATCAGCACCATGAGTCTGATCTTTCTGGTTTCAATTCTTTGAAATGTCTTCCTCCTTTTGCTTGATCCTAGGTTTAATTGGATCAGCAGCATCAAAGCAAGCTTTGATGCATGTGTTCCTGCTTGTACGAACTGTGTCTTGTTGGGGCATGGCAAGGTTTCACTGGGAATGCTGGGTTTGAACGAAGCTGTTTGGGTGTCAAGTGGGCTGTAAGCTTGAGCAGGGCTGCCAGGGGCCATCCTGCAAGTGGCCTCAGCTTGCCCTGTGGTGCCTTTGGAAAGGGTCAGCGTGCTTTAGGCCAAAGGGGCAGCTGGGAGCAGAAGGAGGAGGAGCTTGCGCACCGTTGGCACTGCCCGCACGGAAAGGGGCCTCCCGCCGGCTGGGGCGGCTGGCGCGGTTGGCAGCAGGGACACTCCGCGCTGCCAGCCCGCTTGCGGCTTCTCTTCCCGGTCTCCCCTGTCTCCTTCCTGGGAGGGCTTTTCCTCCTCTTCCGTTTGCCCGCAGTCTGGAAATCAAAGAATCCTTATCAGTGCTTCCTTCCTCTCAGAAAGCTGAGACGCTCACAGCGTCCACCCCAAAAATCTATCGGCCTAAGCAATTTCTTCCAAACCCCGAAGAGCTGAGAAAAGGGCTGGATATGGCAGTGGGCTGCGGCAGGCTGCCAACCCAGCACTTGGAGGAAAATACTCCCCTTTCCTACAGCTCTAAGGGGGTGGGATAAATACGTGGCTATCTCTAGTTCTGCATGTCTTATTTCTACCTCTCTGCCTAACATCTATTTATCTCTGGTTTTCCTCCCCACATGTCTAGGGCATGGATTTTACATTCAATCACACTAGTGAAGACACATGATTACCCATTTTCTGCTACCCAAAATAATCTCTCTCTCTCCCTCTCTCTGTCTCTCTCTGTGAAGCAAATTGCTGTTTGCTGGTAAGGAAAGTATTAAAGGTGCCATAGCAGCAGCAGCTCCTTCTTGAGGATACGCTGGGGTGCTACAAAAGATCTCTAAAATTTGGCAGCATCTCCATGAAGGCGGCCCATATGGCTGATGTTAGCAAGCAGTGGGGAATGAAGGGTCTGATAGGAATCTGAGGGTGCCAGCCCTTGAGAAATCGATTTGTAGAGAGTCGAAGCCCATTTTGGTGGCGGTGCTGCTTCGTTTGGTCAAGGTTATGCTCCACAATTCTGTATTTCAGGGCAGCAGCACAAGAAAGCCCCGGGCAGCACCTGCTGCGCCTCTCCTGCTGCGTGGGACCAAGGGAGCCAGGCAAAGCGGTGTCTGGCATGGCTTGCAGCAGGGTTTGTGCCCTTCTGCCAGTTTCTTGACCCTGCTGGCATGTCTGGATTTTCTTCCCACTCACCTGAGCAAGAGTGCTGCTGGCAAGTTTCTGCTCTTTTTTCCAGCAGTAGTAGTACTCCACACACTGTGCCACGGTCTTACTTGGGATCTGTTGTGAAAAGCAAAAGAAGGAATGTGAAATGGCCATCCTGTAGGGTGCATTGGAGAACAATGAGAATACAGAGTAAAGTAGGAATTAAAGTCATGGAGAAAATTGAGGAGGGTGTAAAATGAAATCAATATGCAGGAGTCAGAGAGGCATTATGCAATGTAATAAACCGAGTCTTATGCTACGTGGTAACAGATATAATGCACAGATCAACACCAAGTCCCCCTAGCAGAGTTCTTCTTTGCCCTGTTCACTGCAGTTATCCCAGCACAAGGTGTTGTGGAAGCAACAGCACACCTGGGAGACAAGTCTGACAGAACAGAGCTTTGTCTTCCAAAAGAGCCTGGAGAGAAGGGCTGCAGAGGCAGGATCATCATTTTCACGCAGGCCTTCCATGTCCTGTTCTGTGACTACTTTAACAGTTTTGGTACTTGAGAAGAGAGGGACATAGGTGCAGTATTTGGTACCAGCAATAATTAACATGTCCCTTCTGATGATCTGCCAAGGTGAGGTATGTCCTGTGGCTTTACCTGCTTCTGGATGAGATGGAAATCCTTGCCGTAGGTGTGGAAAGCCTTTTGGAAGGCCTCCTTCTCCTCAGCTGTCCATCTATCAGAGCCTGGCAAGAAAAAGCAGCAGCTGAATTGATCCCTCTAGCCACTTGAAGCAGATCCCACTGGCTGCCGAAAGCAAGCTGGCTCCAGCCGTCATTCACGTGTGTGCATGTCTGCTCCCTCAGAAGGTGATGAAGACGAGAGCAGGCATTCCCCAGGGAAAAAGGCATGGAAAACAAGTCAAGCTGAAGGAGTAGATGCTGGTGCTTTCCCCATCCCCAGAGAAGGCGAGATCTTGTGCTAGTTTAAAGCACAACTAATTGAAGCAGAAATGCTTGACACGGCCATTAAGGGCACGGCAGCACGTGTCAGTGAAGGAAGAAGCTGGGCTTAGGTTACCTGCATAATGATAATCAGCCAAGGGATGGTCTTGAGCTGTTGGAGGCCCCCCCGAGAGCAACATCTCCAGAGCCTCCTGCAAGATGCAAGGGAAAAAGGCTTGAGCTGCCCCACAACACAAAAAAGGAGCCAAACCCCACCCATGCTGCTTTCAGCTGCTTTGCCTCTTCAGCTGAGGATTCAGGCCACTGCCTCTCATATGGGTCAAAGATTGTGCTTTGCTCCCAGTCCCTTGTTTCTGCTGCCCAGCCCTTGGCTCCTGCTCCCCAAGGGTAGCATTTTCCTCTCCAACTCCATGATTTTGCTCCTCCTGCACCCTGAATTGCCTCAGCTGACTGCGGCTTCTGGGAATTGTCCCTCAAAATGTCTTCGAGAACACAGATCTCCAGGAGGTTTTCAAGGCAGCAGGCTGCAGGACCCTGCGGCGCTGCCTCCAGGAGAGATCTTGTCCCTGCTGGAGCCATTTGGGCTCAGCCCTGCCGCAGCTGGACGAGACACAGCAGGCAGCGAGTGCTCTGCTGCTTGTGAACTCCCTTCTTCAAGGAGCAGCCAGGAAAGGCTGTCCCGCTGCCCGGGCCTTATCAATTCCCTGCCCACTCTTGCCCGCGCCCAAACAGCCGCTTCCTACCGGAACGCTGCCGCGAGCCTGGTGCAGGCAGTGCAGGGCGAGCTCCAGCTGAGCTGCTGCCCCGGGAAGGCCACGGGAGCTGGCCATGTCCAACAGTTCTCTGACTGCAAGCACAACAAAAACCCACCCAAAGTCAGTCTTGAGCCAGCAAAGTGGAAGGCTTTCCATACAAGGCAGAAGGAAAGCACAAGAGCTAAAGCCTGCAGCTTGGAGAGCACGAAAGGGAGAGCAAAGCAAGGGGCAGCTGAAGCAAGGGCCCACCTAGTGCTGCCTCTCCCTTCCAAGCAGTTTTTGTCATAAGGAGTGGGGGCCAATCTCCCCTCTTCCAGTGGCACATGCCTCTGAACCATTTCGATAGCAGCACAGTTGCTCTTTTTCCTGCTCGGCTGCAGAAGCAGAGCATTGTCCTTACGCCTACCACTTCCACAAGGGAAGATGGGCATGACAAGGAGAGAAGCAGAGCCTGCCAAAAGCTGCCTTTTTACCCAAAAACCAGCATTTTACATGCCTGACTATCTCAGGAGTGGAAGGAAAGCTAGACAGCTACCTCTGTCCGGTTTTTCCAGGTCAGGGTCGTCTTCCTCCAAGGGCTTCCAGACCAGGGTTGCAGGCTCTTCATCCTCACTTGGCGGCCCGGTCTGCAGCTCAGGGAGCTCAGCCTGAAAGTCACTGCCAACATTGATGTGTCTAGAGGAAGAAGGAGGTGGACGTAAGAAAGGCAAGTGGTCAAGAGACACCTGGTGTGCAGCCACAGCCTTGGACCAATCCCACCGTGACTCTGAAAGAGCAGTTGTCCTGCTCGCCATTCCTCAAGTTTGCTGTCCTTTAACCCTAGGCCAAAATTCACGGCTTAGTGAGGACTCTTGCTTTCCTCTTCATTGTGCCTCTCCTTTCCACCTGAAAGAGATCAAAACAACGCTCCAGATGAAACTCATTCTGCCAAGATGTGTCGGTAGCCTTGCTTCTCATCCTCACCACTGAAAACCCCAAGCTCCTCTGTCCCAGCTCCTCTCCATTAGGTGTCATTGCTGTGTTTTTCACTTGGAATGTCTGAGGCAGGTCCCTCTAGCAGTCTGCAGCTTCCTGAAGAAGGAAAGCTGAAGGGCAGGCACTAGAGTGCCTTGAGTCTTGGGGTCAGTGAGAAGAGCCAAGAGGATGCATGGAAGATGCACTACTGCAGGCTGGGGTTGGATGGAAGGAAAAGGTTCTTCAGCCAGAGGCGGCTTGGGCACTGGAACTGCCTCCCCAGGGAAGGGCTCCCAGCACCAAGGCTGAGAGAGCTCCAAAAGTCTTTGGACACTGCTCTTGGGCACAGGCTGGGATTCTTAAGGCTGTCCTGAGCAGGCCCAGGTGCTGGGCTCCATGATCTCTGGGAGTCCCTTCCAGCCCAGAAAATGCTGTGACACTGTGATTGTGTTCCTGAGAAGCACCACTCAAGAGGGCATCTCACAGCTGCCTCTGACCGCGAGGCAGAGCCAGCCCTACACACATTGAACAACACAGACAAATCTAGAGCAATATCTCTCTGGGAAAGAGATGCAAGGCAGGTGGAAAAAAATCAAAAAAGCTATGAAAATAGAATATTGTTCCAGTGTCTGGAAGTGGTATAAGTATGTGAGTACAAAAGAATTGCTGCAACCAGATCATTTTGGAGGATGAAAGCCAGTATTGCAGGACAAGCCCAGCAAACTCCTTGCATGCTCTGATGGGCAGGCATCCCAGAGGAGAAGTCCCATCCTTCTGGTTTTTGAAGCTTTGCAGCAGGTGTGACCAGAGTGAGGGCGTAACAGGATTTGTGGACACTGAACCCCTGAATTCCTTCGGAATGACCAGTTGGTTTTGGGGTCACCACAACGTAGTTTTAGGACTTAAATGGGTGCCACGAACTTCTAATCAGGCGATCAGTAAAGGAGAATCTACAAGTGCACCGTGACAGCTCCCTACGTCCTCTATGGAAAGGTCTGTATTTCCCCTGGAGGCAGCATTATTCCTGGAGAAGTTGCAGCCTGCTTTCATGTGCAACCTCTTCTGGGGAAAGTGACCACGCACCGTGTCTGTGGTGGTTGGTGGCAGAGCCAGCTGGAGCCTCCTGCTGTTCTGTGAGTGCTTTGGGGGCCCACGGTGATTTTCTTACCTTGCTCAGTGCCAAAGTGCTGTGGGGATGCCTGGCGGCAGACAAGGAGATGAGGATGTCGCTGCAGAAGCCAGCTGTGGCGCTGAGTGCAGAAGGTGGCTGCTGAGGGACAGCCCAGGAGCAGATGCTGCAGCTGCTGCTCCAGCGCTGCTCCACCAGTGTTCCACCAACGGCCGCAGGAGCAGCAGACAAGGGCAGTTGCTATGGGCACAGCCCAACATTCCATGCAGAACCCCAGGGGAACCATGGGACAGAAACAGGGACAGGCCACCTTTGCCCCTTCTACTTCTTCTGCTGCAAGTTTGCTCTGAGGAGCTCCCCATTGGGGCTTTTCCCCTCAGTCCTCTGGACATGGAAAAGCAGAGCCGGGACAGCTCTGGCTCTCCTCTGTGCTTCTCTGTAAGGTGCCTGCAGCTGAACAGGCACAGGAGCTGGCTCTGTCCAAGGGTCCATTCCACATTTCCTGCACTACAGAACCACAAGGACTCCTGCCGCTGCCTTTCCTCTGGCTCTGAGAGGAGCTAGAGCTTGCAAATTGTTCCGTGCAGAACCAAGTGCAAAGCTTTCTCTCCAAGTGGCGGCATTCATCCTGCCCCCTTTCTCAATTGTCTGGTGCCCAATAATGTCACTTGATGTTTTCCCTCCTTTGGCCAGCTGAGCTGGTCTCTCACCTCAACACTCCTTCCCTGAAACTTGGAGAAACGGGATGTTTCTCAGGGCAGCTGATGGGGACACACACACTGGGGCAGTGCACCAGCATTGCTGTAGTCAACACGCCATGCAGAATTTCTAGGTCTCTCTTCCAGCTCCCTTGAAGAAGGGGGAATGTTCATCTCTACTACTCTGGCATTCCTCTAAGGAAGGAACACCAAGAGAATTTCTTTTCCACACTAATGGCCTTCACCTTTGTTTGAATACTTAGGTGCCAGATATGGCAAAACCCAGCCACTTGTACTGCTTTCCTGCCTAAGGTTTAAGCAAAAGCAAATCTTGCTTCCTTCCCAGCCTGCATGTTACACCCACACCAGCCACCTGCTGGGAAAACATCTGGAATGAGGCCCACTGCAATGCAGATACTTTGTAGGCTCCAGATCCCACCTGCACTGGCTCCAGCAGGCAAGGGCAAGCTTTGGTCGCTTCCCAGAAGCAGCCTGGCCATTCCCCCCTGCCTCGCCCCCTCGCCATCCTCCACAGGCCCTGCTGCCAAAGCCTTGCTAGGCAGAGCCATTTGCTGGGCTCGGTAAAAGAGTGACTTGGATTCTTCTTTGGCGCAAATACCAAAGCTGTGAGAAGTGAGAGGATCAGGTTCACAGCCGCTCTGCTTTAGCTGAGGACATTACTGGAGGCTCAGAGCCTGGTCCTTTAAAGAGAAACTGAATCTGAACTCCTGGTGTCTTTGTAGTGCATGTGGATATTTCTTTTCTAAAATCAGAGAGGTTAGAAAAGTCCTCCAAGGTGCTCAAGTCCATCTGTCCCCCAAAATGAAACAAAGTTATGTTGCTGGGCAACCAAAAGGCCTCAACCCACTACTTTTATCCCAGCAAGTACAGTGAGAGAAGAGCATTCCTTTAGATCCTGTGCACTGAATTCAGCAAAGCCTCCCCAGCCACTCCCAGCTGAGATGTTCAGGACTCAAAGCAGGAAGCTCCACCATGATTTCATTGGCAGTAATGGGGACACGCCTCTGGAAGTGCTGCCAGCTGAGCCAGGGGCTGGGCCTGGGGGGGACTCATGTGCCCCCATTGCTCTCTCAGGGCAAATGCCGTGTTTCCAACACCAAGGAGATGTAAGGAATACTGCCTCCAGGAATTTAATACAGACAAGAAGGCAAAATGGAACAAACTTTGGTTTAATGATATAGACAGATCATGCCTCAACAAAGACAAAAAGGGGAAAGTTGAAGCATAACAAACACCAAACCTTTTACATTTATTGCTAAATCTAACACTACTAATACATCTTTAAAATACTAATGTATCTTAACTAATAAACAGAGAGATTCCTAACAGGTAAACTAAAAGAAGAATAAAGAATCCTAAAAACTTGAAAAACAATCTTATTTCTATCTAGTCCCCTTGACGCCTAACTCTTGCTAGCCTGGGGCAAATGCAGGGCTAATTTGGCCTTTTCTTCTTGGGGAGAGGCTGTGCATCCTTGCGTGGGCGATGTCTTCTCCTGTGCTTGTTCCTTTCCTTGATGGTCTCAAACTCCCTGGAAGACAGGAAACAAACCATGCATTGTTAACTTCATACACACCATTAAGCCAAGCGCCGAGATCTCCCTTTTTGGATGAATTTCCATCTTTTCAGGCTGTTACGTATTTATTAAATTGATCAGCACCATGAGTCTGATCTTTCTGGTTTCAATTCTTTGAAATGTCTTCCTCCTTTTGCTTGATCCTAGGTTTAATTGGATCAGCAGCATCAAAGCAAGCTTTGATGCATGTGTTCCTGCTTGTACGAACTGTGTCTTGTTGGGGCATGGCAAGGTTTCACTGGGAATGCTGGGTTTGAACGAAGCTGTTTGGGTGTCAAGTGGGCTGTAAGCTTGAGCAGGGCTGCCAGGGGCGATCCTGCAAGTGGCCTCAGCTTGCCCTGTGGTGCCTTTGGAAAGGGTCAGCGTGCTTTAGGCCAAAGGGGCAGCTGGGAGCAGAAGGAGGAGGAGCTTGCGCACCGTTGGCACTGCCCGCACGGAAAGGGGCCTCCCGCCGGCTGGGGCGGCTGGCGCGGTTGGCAGCAGGGACACTCCGCGCTGCCAGCCCGCTTGCGGCTTCTCTTCCCGGTCTCCCCTGTCTCCTTCCTGGGAGGGCTTTTCCTCCTCTTCCGTTTGCCCGCAGTCTGGAAATCAAAGAATCCTTATCAGTGCTTCCTTCCTCTCAGAAAGCTGAGACGCTCACAGCGTCCACCCCAAAAATCTATCGGCCTAAGCAATTTCTTCCAAACCCCGAAGAGCTGAGAAAAGGGCTGGATATGGCAGTGGGCTGCGGCAGGCTGCCAACCCAGCACTTGGAGGAAAATACTCCCCTTTCCTACAGCTCTAAGGGGGTGGGATAAATACGTGGCTATCTCTAGTTCTGCATGTCTTATTTCTACCTCTCTGCCTAACATCTATTTATCTCTGGTTTTCCTCCCCACATGTCTAGGGCATGGATTTTACATTCAATCACACTAGTGAAGACACATGATTACCCATTTTCTGCTACCCAAAATAATCTCTCTCTCTCCCTCTCTCTGTCTCTCTCTGTGAAGCAAATTGCTGTTTGCTGGTAAGGAAAGTATTAAAGGTGCCATAGCAGCAGCAGCTCCTTCTTGAGGATACGCTGGGGTGCTACAAAAGATCTCTAAAATTTGGCAGCATCTCCATGAAGGCGGCCCATATGGCTGATGTTAGCAAGCAGTGGGGAATGAAGGGTCTGATAGGAATCTGAGGGTGCCAGCCCTTGAGAAATCGATTTGTAGAGAGTCGAAGCCCATTTTGGTGGCGGTGCTGCTTCGTTTGGTCAAGGTTATGCTCCACAATTCTGTATTTCAGGGCAGCAGCACAAGAAAGCCCCGGGCAGCACCTGCTGCGCCTCTCCTGCTGCGTGGGACCAAGGGAGCCAGGCAAAGCGGTGTCTGGCATGGCTTGCAGCAGGGTTTGTGCCCTTCTGCCAGTTTCTTGACCCTGCTGGCATGTCTGGATTTTCTTCCCACTCACCTGAGCAAGAGTGCTGCTGGCAAGTTTCTGCTCTTTTTTCCAGCAGTAGTAGTACTCCACACACTGTGCCACGGTCTTACTCGGGATCTGTTGTGAAAAGCAAAAGAAGGAATCTGAGATGGCTATCCTGTAGGGTGCATTGGAGAACAATGAGATTACAGAGTAAAGTAGGAATTAAAGTCATGGAGAAAATTGAGGAGGGTGTAAAATGAAATCAATATGCAGGAGTCAGAGAGGCATTATGCAATGTAATAAACCGAGTCTTGTGCTACGTGGTAACACATGTAATGCACAGATCAACAACAAGTCCCTCTAGCAGAGTTCTTCTTTGCCCTGTTCACTGCAGTTTTCCCAGAACAAGGTGTTGTGGAAGCAACAGCACACCTGGGAGACAAGTCTGACAGAACAGAGCTTTGTCTTCCAAAACAGCCTGGAGAGAAGGGCTGCAGAGGCAGGATCACCATTTTCATGCAGGCCTTCCATGTCCTGTTCTGTGACTACTTTAACAGTTTTGGTACTTGAGAAGAGAGGGACATAGGTGCAGTATTTGGTACCAGCAATAATTAACATGTCCCTTCTGATGATCTGCCAAGGTGAGGTATGTCCTGTGGCTTTACCTGCTTCTGGATGAGATGGAAATCCTTGCCGTAGGTGTGGAAAGCCTTTTGGAAGGCCTCCTTCTCCTCAGCTGTCCATCTATCAGAGCCTGGCAAGAAAAAGCAGCAGCTGAATTGATCCCTCTAGCCACTTGAAGCAGATCCCACTGGCTGCTGAAAGCAAGCTGGCACCAGCCATCATTCACGTGTGTGCATGTCTGCTCCCTCAGAAGGTGATGAAGACGAGAGCAGGCATTCCCCAGGGAAAAAGGCATGGAAAACAAGTCAAGCTGAAGGAGTAGATGCTGGTGCTTTCCCTGCCCCCAGAGAAGGCGAGATCTTGTGCTGGTTTAAAGCACAACTAATTGAAGCAGAAATGCTTGACACGGCCATTAAGGGCACGGCAGCACGTGTCAGTGAAGGAAGAAGCTGGGCTTAGGTTACCTGCATAATGATAATCAGCCAAGGGATGGTCTTGAGCTGTTGGAGGCCCCCCCGAGAGCAACATCTCCAGAGCCTCCTGCAAGATGCAAGGGAAAAAGGCTTGAGCTGCCCCACAACACAAAAAAGGAGCCAAACCCCACCCATGCTGCTTTCAGCTGCTTTGCCTCTTCAGCTGAGGATTCAGGCCACTGCCTCTCATATGGGTCAAAGATTGTGCTTTGCTCCCAGTCCCTTGTTTCTGCTGCCCAGCCCTTGGCTCCTGCTCCCCAAGGGTAGCATTTTCCTCTCCAACTCCATGATTTTGCTCCTCCTGCACCCTGAATTGCCTCAGCTGACTGCGGCTTCTGGGAATTGTCCCTCAAAATGTCTTCGAGAACACAGATCTCCAGGAGGTTTTCAAGGCAGCAGGCTGCAGGACCCTGCGGCGCTGCCTCCAGGAGAGATCTTGTCCCTGCTGGAGCCATTTGGGCTCAGCCCTGCCGCAGCTGGACGAGACACAGCAGGCAGCGAGTGCTCTGCTGCTTGTGAACTCCCTTCTTCAAGGAGCAGCCAGGAAAGGCTGTCCCGCTGCCCGGGCCTTATCAATTCCCTGCCCACTCTTGCCCGCGCCCAAACAGCCGCTTCCTACCGGAACGCTGCCGCGAGCCTGGTGCAGGCAGTGCAGGGCGAGCTCCAGCTGAGCTGCTGCCCCGGGAAGGCCACGGGAGCTGGCCATGTCCAACAGTTCTCTGACTGCAAGCACAACAAAAACCCACCCAAAGTCAGTCTTGAGCCAGCAAAGTGGAAGGCTTTCCATACAAGGCAGAAGGAAAGCACAAGAGCTAAAGCCTGCAGCTTGGAGAGCACGAAAGGGAGAGCAAAGCAAGGGGCAGCTGAAGCAAGGGCCCACCTAGTGCTGCCTCTCCCTTCCAAGCAGTTTTTGTCATAAGGAGTGGGGGCCAATCTCCCCTCTTCCAGTGGCACATGCCTCTGAACCATTTCGATAGCAGCACAGTTGCTCTTTTTCCTGCTCGGCTGCAGAAGCAGAGCATTGTCCTTACGCCTACCACTTCCACAAGGGAAGATGGGCATGACAAGGAGAGAAGCAGAGCCTGCCAAAAGCTGCCTTTTTACCCAAAAACCAGCATTTTACATGCCTGACTATCTCAGGAGTGGAAGGAAAGCTAGACAGCTACCTCTGTCCGGTTTTTCCAGGTCAGGGTCGTCTTCCTCCAAGGGCTTCCAGACCAGGGTTGCAGGCTCTTCATCCTCACTTGGCGGCCCGGTCTGCAGCTCAGGGAGCTCAGCCTGAAAGTCACTGCCAACATTGATGTGTCTAGAGGAAGAAGGAGGTGGACGTAAGAAAGGCAAGTGGTCAAGAGACACCTGGTGTGCAGCCACAGCCTTGGACCAATCCCACCGTGACTCTGAAAGAGCAGTTGTCCTGCTCGCCATTCCTCAAGTTTGCTGTCCTTTAACCCTAGGCCAAAACTCACGGCTTAGTGAGGACTCTTGCTTTCCTCTTCATTGTGCCTCTCCTTTCCACCTGAAAGAGATCAAAACAACGCTCCAGATGAAACTCATTCTGCCAAGATGTGTCGGTAGCCTTGCTTCTCATCCTCACCACTGAAAACCCCAAGCTCCTCTGTCCCAGCTCCTCTCCATTAGGTGTCATTGCTGTGTTTTTCACTTGGAATGTCTGAGGCAGGTCCCTCTAGCAGTCTGCAGCTTCCTGAAGAAGGAAAGCTGAAGGGCAGGCACTAGAGTGCCTTGAGTCTTGGGGTCAGTGAGAAGAGCCAAGAGGATGCATGGAAGATGCACTACTGCAGGCTGGGGTTGGATGGAAGGAAAAGGTTCTTCAGCCAGAGGCGGCTTGGGCACTGGAACTGCCTCCCCAGGGAAGGGCTCCCAGCACCAAGGCTGAGAGAGCTCCAAAAGTCTTTGGACACTGCTCTTGGGCACAGGCTGGGATTCTTAAGGCTGTCCTGAGCAGGCCCAGGTGCTGGGCTCCATGATCTCTGGGAGTCCCTTCCAGCCCAGAAAATGCTGTGACACTGTGATTGTGTTCCTGAGAAGCACCACTCAAGAGGGCATCTCACAGCTGCCTCTGACCGCGAGGCAGAGCCAGCCCTACACACATTGAACAACACAGACAAATCTAGAGCAATATCTCTCTGGGAAAGAGATGCAAGGCAGGTGGAAAAAAATCAAAAAAGCTATGAAAATAGAATATTGTTCCAGTGTCTGGAAGTGATGTAAGTATGTGAGTACAAAAGAATTGCTGCAACCAGATCATTTTGGAGGATGAAAGCCAGTATTGCAGGACAAGCCCAGCAAACTCCTTGCATGCTCTGATGGGCAGGCATCCCAGAGGAGAAGTCCCATCCTTCTGGTTTTTGAAGCTTTGCAGCAGGTGTGACCAGAGTGAGGGCGTAACAGGATTTGTGGACACTGAACCCCTGAATTCCTTCGGAATGACCAGTTGGTTTTGGGGTCACCACAACGTAGTTTTAGGACTTAAATGGGTGCCACGAACTTCTAATCAGGCGATCAGTAAAGGAGAATCTACAAGTGCACCGTGACAGCTCCCTACGTCCTCTATGGAAAGGTCTGTATTTCCCCTGGAGGCAGCATTATTCCTGGAGAAGTTGCAGCCTGCTTTCATGTGCAACCTCTTCTGGGGAAAGTGACCACGCACCGTGTCTGTGGTGGTTGGTGGCAGAGCCAGCTGGAGCCTCCTGCTGTTCTGTGAGTGCTTTGGGGGCCCACGGGGATTTTCTTACCTTGCTCAGTGCCAAAGTGCTGCGGGGATGCCTGGCGGCAGACGAGGAGATGAGGATGTCGCTGCAGAGGCCAGCTGTGGCGCTGAGTGCAGAAGGTGGCTGCTGAGGGACAGCCCAGGAGCAGATGCTGCAGCTGCTGCTCCAGCGCTGCTCCACCAGTGTTCCACCAACGGCCGCAGGAGCAGCAGACAAGGGCAGTTGCTATGGGCACAGCCCAACATTCCATGCAGAACCCCAGGGGAACCATGGGACAGAAACAGGGACAGGCCACCTTTGCCCCTTCTACTTCTTCTGCTGCAAGTTTGCTCTGAGGAGCTCCCCATTGGGGCTTTTCCCCTCAGTCCTCTGGACATGGAAAAGCAGAGCCGGGACAGCTCTGGCTCTCCTCTGTGCTTCTCTGTAAGGTGCCTGCAGCTGAACAGGCACAGGAGCTGGCTCTGTCCAAGGGTCCATTCCACATTTCCTGCACTACAGAACCACAAGGACTCCTGCCGCTGCCTTTCCTCTGGCTCTGAGAGGAGCTAGAGCTTGCAAATTGTTCCGTGCAGAACCAAGTGCAAAGCTTTCTCTCCAAGTGGCGGCATTCATCCTGCCCCCTTTCTCAATTGTCTGGTGCCCAATAATGTCACTTGATGTTTTCCCTCCTTTGGCCAGCTGAGCTGGTCTCTCACCTCAACACTCCTTCCCTGAAACTTGGAGAAACGGGATGTTTCTCAGGGCAGCTGATGGGGACACACACACTGGGGCAGTGCACCAGCATTGCTGTAGTCAACAGGTCATGCAGAATTTCTAGGTCTCTCTTCCAGCTCCCTTGAAGAAGGGGGAATGTTCATCTCTACTACTCTGGCATTCCTCTAAGGAAGGAACACCAAGAGAATTTCTTTTCCACACTAATGGCCTTCACCTTTGTTTGAATACTTAGGTGCCAGATATGGCAAAACCCAGCCACTTGTACTGCTTTCCTGCCTAAGGTTTAAGCAAAAGCAAATCTTGCTTCCTTCCCAGCCTGCATGTTACACCCACACCAGCCACCTGCTGGGAAAACATCTGGAATGAGGCCCACTGCAATGCAGATACTTTGTAGGCTCCAGATCCCACCTGCACTGGCTCCAGCAGGCAAGGGCAAGCTTTGGTCGCTTCCCAGAAGCAGCCTGGCCATTCCCCCCTGCCTCGCCCCCTCGTCATCCTCCACAGCCCCTGCTGCCAAAGCCTTGCTAGGCAGAGCCATTTGCTGGGCTCGGTAAAAGAGTGACTTGGATTCTTCTTTGGCGCAAATACCAAAGCTGTGAGAAGTGAGAGGATCAGGTTCACAGCCGCTCTGCTTTAGCTGAGGACATTACTGGAGGCTCAGAGCCTGGTCCTTTAAAGAGAAACTGAATCTGAACTCCTGGTGTCTTTGTAGTGCATGTGGATATTTCTTTTCTAAAATCAGAGAGGTTAGAAAAGTCCTCCAAGGTGCTCAAGTCCATCTGTCCCCCAAAATGAAACAAAGTTATGTTGCTGGGCAACCAAAAGGCCTCAACCCACTACTTTTATCCCAGCAAGTACAGTGAGAGAAGAGCACTCCTTTAGATCCTGTGCACTGAATTCAGCAAAGCCTCCCCAGCCACTCCCAGCTGAGATGTTCAGGACTCAAAGCAGGAAGCTCCACCATGATTTCATTGGCAGTAATGGGGACACGCCTCTGGAAGTGCTGCCAGCTGAGCCAGGGGCTGGGCCTGGGGGGGACTCATGTGCCCCCATTGCTCTCTCAGGGCAAATGCCGTGTTTCCAACACCAAGGAAATGTAAGGAATACTGCCTCCAGGAATTTAATACAGACAAGAAGGCAAAATGGAACAAACTTTGGTTTAATGATATAGACAGATCATGCCTCAACAAAGACAAAAAGGGGAAAGTTGAAGCATAACAAACACCAAACCTTTTACATTTATTGCTAAATCTAACACTACTAATACATCTTTAAAATACTAATGTATCTTAACTAATAAACAGAGAGATTCCTAACAGGTAAACTAAAAGAAGAATAAAGAATCCTAAAAACTTGAAAAACAATCTTATTTCTATCTAGTCCCCTTGACGCCTAACTCTTGCTAGCCTGGGGCAAATGCAGGGCTAATTTGGCCTTTTCTTCTTGGGGAGAGGCTGTGCATCCTTGCGTGGGCGATGTCTTCTCCTGTGCTTGTTCCTTTCCTTGATGGTCTCAAACTCCCTGGAAGACAGGAAACAAACCATGCATTGTTAACTTCATACACACCATTAAGCCAAGCGCCGAGATCTCCCTTTTTGGATGAATTTCCATCTTTTCAGGCTGTTACGTATTTATTAAATTGATCAGCACCATGAGTCTGATCTTTCTGGTTTCAATTCTTTGAAATGTCTTCCTCCTTTTGCTTGATCCTAGGTTTAATTGGATCAGCAGCATCAAAGCAAGCTTTGATGCATGTGTTCCTGCTTGTACGAACTGTTTCTTGTTGGGGCATGGCAAGGTTTCACTGGGAATGCTGGGTTTGAACGAAGCTGTTTGGGTGTCAAGTGGGCTGTAAGCTTGAGCAGGGCTGCCAGGGGCGATCCTGCAAGTGGCCTCAGCTTGCCCTGTGGTGCCTTTGGAAAGGGTCAGCGTGCTTTAGGCCAAAGGGGCAGCTGGGAGCAGAAGGAGGAGGAGCTTGCGCACCGTTGGCACTGCCCGCACGGAAAGGGGCCTCCCGCCGGCTGGGGCGGCTGGCGCGGTTGGCAGCAGGGACACTCCGCGCTGCCAGCCCGCTTGCGGCTTCTCTTCCCGGTCTCCCCTGTCTCCTTCCTGGGAGGGCTTTTCCTCCTCTTCCGTTTGCCCGCAGTCTGGAAATCAAAGAATCCTTATCAGTGCTTCCTTCCTCTCAGAAAGCTGAGACGCTCACAGCGTCCACCCCAAAAATCTATCGGCCTAAGCAATTTCTTCCAAACCCCGAAGAGCTGAGAAAAGGGCTGGATATGGCAGTGGGCTGCGGCAGGCTGCCAACCCAGCACTTGGAGGAAAATACTCCCCTTTCCTACAGCTCTAAGGGGGTGGGATAAATACGTGGCTATCTCTAGTTCTGCATGTCTTATTTCTACCTCTCTGCCTAACATCTATTTATCTCTGGTTTTCCTCCCCACATGTCTAGGGCATGGATTTTACATTCAATCACACTAGTGAAGACACATGATTACCCATTTTCTGCTACCCAAAATAATCTCTCTCTCTCCCTCTCTCTGTCTCTCTCTGTGAAGCAAATTGCTGTTTGCTGGTAAGGAAAGTATTAAAGGTGCCATAGCAGCAGCAGCTCCTTCTTGAGGATACGCTGGGGTGCTACAAAAGATCTCTAAAATTTGGCAGCATCTCCATGAAGGCGGCCCATATGGCTGATGTTAGCAAGCAGTGGGGAATGAAGGGTCTGATAGGAATCTGAGGGTGCCAGCCCTTGAGAAATCGATTTGTAGAGAGTCGAAGCCCATTTTGGTGGCGGTGCTGCTTCGTTTGGTCAAGGTTATGCTCCACAATTCTGTATTTCAGGGCAGCAGCACAAGAAAGCCCCGGGCAGCACCTGCTGCGCCTCTCCTGCTGCGTGGGACCAAGGGAGCCAGGCAAAGCGGTGTCTGGCATGGCTTGCAGCAGGGTTTGTGCCCTTCTGCCAGTTTCTTGACCCTGCTGGCATGTCTGGATTTTCTTCCCACTCACCTGAGCAAGAGTGCTGCTGGCAAGTTTCTGCTCTTTTTTCCAGCAGTAGTAGTACTCCACACACTGTGCCACGGTCTTACTCGGGATCTGTTGTGAAAAGCAAAAGAAGGAATCTGAGATGGCTATCCTGTAGGGTGCATTGGAGAACAATGAGATTACAGAGTAAAGTAGGAATTAAAGTCATGGAGAAAATTGAGGAGGGTGTAAAATGAAATCAATATGCAGGAGTCAGAGAGGCATTATGCAATGTAATAAACCGAGTCTTGTGCTACGTGGTAACACATGTAATGCACAGATCAACAACAAGTCCCTCTAGCAGAGTTCTTCTTTGCCCTGTTCACTGCAGTTTTCCCAGAACAAGGTGTTGTGGAAGCAACAGCACACCTGGGAGACAAGTCTGACAGAACAGAGCTTTGTCTTCCAAAACAGCCTGGAGAGAAGGGCTGCAGAGGCAGGATCACCATTTTCATGCAGGCCTTCCATGTCCTGTTCTGTGACTACTTTAACAGTTTTGGTACTTGAGAAGAGAGGGACATAGGTGCAGTATTTGGTACCAGCAATAATTAACATGTCCCTTCTGATGATCTGCCAAGGTGAGGTATGTCCTGTGGCTTTACCTGCTTCTGGATGAGATGGAAATCCTTGCCGTAGGTGTGGAAAGCCTTTTGGAAGGCCTCCTTCTCCTCAGCTGTCCATCTATCAGAGCCTGGCAAGAAAAAGCAGCAGCTGAATTGATCCCTCTAGCCACTTGAAGCAGATCCCACTGGCTGCTGAAAGCAAGCTGGCACCAGCCATCATTCACGTGTGTGCATGTCTGCTCCCTCAGAAGGTGATGAAGACGAGAGCAGGCATTCCCCAGGGAAAAAGGCATGGAAAACAAGTCAAGCTGAAGGAGTAGATGCTGGTGCTTTCCCTGCCCCCAGAGAAGGCGAGATCTTGTGCTGGTTTAAAGCACAACTAATTGAAGCAGAAATGCTTGACACGGCCATTAAGGGCACGGCAGCATGTGTCAGTGAAGGAAGAAGCTGGGCTTAGGTTACCTGCATAATGATAATCAGCCAAGGGATGGTCTTGAGCTGTTGGAGGCCCCCCCGAGAGCAACATCTCCAGAGCCTCCTGCAAGATGCAAGGGAAAAAGGCTTGAGCTGCCCCACAACACAAAAAAGGAGCCAAACCCCACCCATGCTGCTTTCAGCTGCTTTGCCTCTTCAGCTGAGGATTCAGGCCACTGCCTCTCATATGGGTCAAAGATTGTGCTTTGCTCCCAGTCCCTTGTTTCTGCTGCCCAGCCCTTGGCTCCTGCTCCCCAAGGGTAGCATTTTCCTCTCCAACTCCATGATTTTGCTCCTCCTGCACCCTGAATTGCCTCAGCTGACTGCGGCTTCTGGGAATTGTCCCTCAAAATGTCTTCGAGAACACAGATCTCCAGGAGGTTTTCAAGGCAGCAGGCTGCAGGACCCTGCGGCGCTGCCTCCAGGAGAGATCTTGTCCCTGCTGGAGCCATTTGGGCTCAGCCCTGCCGCAGCTGGACGAGACACAGCAGGCAGCGAGTGCTCTGCTGCTTGTGAACTCCCTTCTTCAAGGAGCAGCCAGGAAAGGCTGTCCCGCTGCCCGGGCCTTATCAATTCCCTGCCCACTCTTGCCCGCGCCCAAACAGCCGCTTCCTACCGGAACGCTGCCGCGAGCCTGGTGCAGGCAGTGCAGGGCGAGCTCCAGCTGAGCTGCTGCCCCGGGAAGGCCACGGGAGCTGGCCATGTCCAACAGTTCTCTGACTGCAAGCACAACAAAAACCCAGCCAAAGTCAGTCTTGAGCCAGCAAAGTGGAAGGCTTTCCATACAAGGCAGAAGGAAAGCACAAGAGCTAAAGCCTGCAGCTTGGAGAGCACGAAAGGGAGAGCAAAGCAAGGGGCAGCTGAAGCAAGGGCCCACCTAGTGCTGCCTCTCCCTTCCAAGCAGTTTTTGTCATAAGGAGTGGGGGCCAATCTCCCCTCTTCCAGTGGCACATGCCTCTGAACCATTTCGATAGCAGCACAGTTGCTCTTTTTCCTGCTCGGCTGCAGAAGCAGAGCATTGTCCTTACGCCTACCACTTCCACAAGGGAAGATGGGCATGACAAGGAGAGAAGCAGAGCCTGCCAAAAGCTGCCTTTTTACCCAAAAACCAGCATTTTACATGCCTGACTATCTCAGGAGTGGAAGGAAAGCTAGACAGCTACCTCTGTCCGGTTTTTCCAGGTCAGGGTCGTCTTCCTCCAAGGGCTTCCAGACCAGGGTTGCAGGCTCTTCATCCTCACTTGGCGGCCCGGTCTGCAGCTCAGGGAGCTCAGCCTGAAAGTCACTGCCAACATTGATGTGTCTAGAGGAAGAAGGAGGTGGACGTAAGAAAGGCAAGTGGTCAAGAGACACCTGGTGTGCAGCCACAGCCTTGGACCAATCCCACCGTGACTCTGAAAGAGCAGTTGTCCTGCTCGCCATTCCTCAAGTTTGCTGTCCTTTAACCCTAGGCCAAAACTCACGGCTTAGTGAGGACTCTTGCTTTCCTCTTCATTGTGCCTCTCCTTTCCACCTGAAAGAGATCAAAACAACGCTCCAGATGAAACTCATTCTGCCAAGATGTGTCGGTAGCCTTGCTTCTCATCCTCACCACTGAAAACCCCAAGCTCCTCTGTCCCAGCTCCTCTCCATTAGGTGTCATTGCTGTGTTTTTCACTTGGAATGTCTGAGGCAGGTCCCTCTAGCAGTCTGCAGCTTCCTGAAGAAGGAAAGCTGAAGGGCAGGCACTAGAGTGCCTTGAGTCTTGGGGTCAGTGAGAAGAGCCAAGAGGATGCATGGAAGATGCACTACTGCAGGCTGGGGTTGGATGGAAGGAAAAGGTTCTTCAGCCAGAGGCGGCTTGGGCACTGGAACTGCCTCCCCAGGGAAGGGCTCCCAGCACCAAGGCTGAGAGAGCTCCAAAAGTCTTTGGACACTGCTCTTGGGCACAGGCTGGGATTCTTAAGGCTGTCCTGAGCAGGCCCAGGTGCTGGGCTCCATGATCTCTGGGAGTCCCTTCCAGCCCAGAAAATGCTGTGACACTGTGATTGTGTTCCTGAGAAGCACCACTCAAGAGGGCATCTCACAGCTGCCTCTGACCGCGAGGCAGAGCCAGCCCTACACACATTGAACAACACAGACAAATCTATAGCAATATCTCTCTGGAAAAGAGATGCAAGGCAGGTGGAAAAAAATCAAAAAAGCTATGAAAATAGAATATTGTTCCAGTGTCTGGAAGTGATGTAAGTATGTGAGTACAAAAGAATTGCTGCAACCAGATCATTTTGGAGGATGAAAGCCAGTATTGCAGGACAAGCCCAGCAAACTCCTTGCATGCTCTGATGGGCAGGCATCCCAGAGGAGAAGTCCCATCCTTCTGGTTTTTGAAGCTTTGCAGCAGGTGTGACCAGAGTGAGGGCGTAACAGGATTTGTGGACACTGAACCCCTGAATTCCTTCGGAATGACCAGTTGGTTTTGGGGTCACCACAACGTAGTTTTAGGACTTAAATGGGTGCCACGAACTTCTAATCAGGCGATCAGTAAAGGAGAATCTACAAGTGCACCGTGACAGCTCCCTACGTCCTCTATGGAAAGGTCTGTATTTCCCCTGGAGGCAGCATTATTCCTGGAGAAGTTGCAGCCTGCTTTCATGTGCAACCTCTTCTGGGGAAAGTGACCACGCACCGTGTCTGTGGTGGTTGGTGGCAGAGCCAGCTGGAGCCTCCTGCTGTTCTGTGAGTGCTTTGGGGGCCCACGGGGATTTTCTTACCTTGCTCAGTGCCAAAGTGCTGCGGGGATGCCTGGCGGCAGACGAGGAGATGAGGATGTCGCTGCAGAGGCCAGCTGTGGTGCCGAGTGCAGAAGGTGGCTGCTGAGGGACAGCCCAGGAGCAGATGCTGCAGCTGCTGCTCCAGCGCTGCTCCACCAGTGTTCCACCAACGGCCGCAGGAGCAGCAGACAAGGGCAGTTGCTATGGGCACAGCCCAACATTCCATGCAGAACCCCAGGGGAACCATGGGACAGAAACAGGGACAGGCCACCTTTGCCCCTTCTACTTCTTCTGCTGCAAGTTTGCTCTGAGGAGCTCCCCATTGGGGCTTTTCCCCTCAGTCCTCTGGACATGGAAAAGCAGAGCCGGGACAGCTCTGGCTCTCCTCTGTGCTTCTCTGTAAGGTGCCTGCAGCTGAACAGGCACAGGAGCTGGCTCTGTCCAAGGGTCTATTCCACATTTCCTGCACTACAGAACCACAAGGACTCCTGCCGCTGCCTTTCCTCTGGCTCTGAGAGGAGCTAGAGCTTGCAAATTGTTCCGTGCAGAACCAAGTGCAAAGCTTTCTCTCCAAGTGGCGGCATTCATCCTGCCCCCTTTCTCAATTGTCTGGTGCCCAATAATGTCACTTGATGTTTTCCCTCCTTTGGCCAGCTGAGCTGGTCTCTCACCTCAACACTCCTTCCCTGAAACTTGGAGAAACGGGATGTTTCTCAGGGCAGCTGATGGGGACACACACACTGGGGCAGTGCACCAGCATTGCTGTAGTCAACAGGTCATGCAGAATTTCTTGGTCTCTCTTCCAGCTCCCTTGAAGAAGGGGGAATGTTCATCTCTACTACTCTGGCATTCTTCTAAGGAAGGAACACCAAGAGAATTTCTTTTCCACACTAATGGCCTTCACCTTTGTTTGAATACTTAGGTGCCAGATATGGCAAAACCCAGCCACTTGTACTGCTTTCCTGCCTAAGGTTTAAGCAAAAGCAAATCTTGCTTCCTTCCCAGCCTGCATGTTACACCCACGCCAGCCACCTGCTGGGAAAACATCTGGAATGAGGCCCACTGCAATGCAGATACTTTGTAGGCTCCAGATCCCACCTGCACTGGCTCCAGCAGGCAAGGGCAAGCTTTGGTCGCTTCCCAGAAGCAGCCTGGCCATTCCCCCCTGCCTCGCCCCCTCGTCATCCTCCACAGCCCCTGCTGCCAAAGCCTTGCTAGGCAGAGCCATTTGCTGGGCTCGGTAAAAGAGTGACTTGGATTCTTCTTTGGCGCAAATACCAAAGCTGTGAGAAGTGAGAGGATCAGGTTCACAGCGTCTCTGCTTTAGCTAAGGACATTACTGGAGGCTCAGAGCCTGGTCCTTTAAAGAGAAACTGAATCTGAACTCCTGGTGTCTTTGTAGTGCATGTGGATATTTCTTTTCTAAAATCAGAGAGGTTAGAAAAGTCCTCCAAGGTGCTCAAGTCCATCTGTCCCCCAAAATGAAACAAAGTTATGTTGCTGGGCAACCAAAAGGCCTCAACCCACTACTTTTATCCCAGCAAGTACAGTGAGAGAAGAGCACTCCTTTAGATCCTGTGCACTGAATTCAGCAAAGCCTCCCCAGCCACTCCCAGCTGAGATGTTCAGGACTCAAAGCAGGAAGCTCCACCATGATTTCATTGGCAGTAATGGGGACACGCCTCTGGAAGTGCTGCCAGCTGAGCCAGGGGCTGGGCCTGGGGGGGACTCATGTGCCCCCATTGCTCTCTCAGGGCAAATGCCGTGTTTCCAACACCAAGGAAATGTAACGAACACTGCCTCAGGGATTTCATACAGACAAAAAGGCAAAATGGAACAAACTTTGGTTTAATGATACAGACAGATCATGTCTCAACAAAGACAAAATGAGAAAGGATGGAGCATGGTGAACACCAAACCTCTTACATGTAATGATAAATAACATACTATTAATCTACTAGTAATCTAACACAACTTATTATCTAATCGTACTAATACATCTTTAATATTACTAATGTATCTTAACTAATAAATTGAGAAATTCCTATCACGTAAACTTAATAGAAGAATAAAGAATCCTAAAATCTTAAAAAGCTATCTTATTTCTTTCTAATCCTCTTGAGGCCTAACTCTTGCTAGTCCTGGACAATTGCGGGGCTAATTTGGCCTTTTCTTCTTGGGGAGAGGCTGTGCATCCTTGCGTGGGCGATGTCTTCTCCTATGCTTCTTCCTCTCCTTGATGGTTTCAAACTCCCTGGAAGACAGGAAACAAATCATCCATTGTTAATTTCATACACACCATGAAGCCAGGTGCCGAGATCTCCATTTTTGAATGAATTTCCGTCTTTTCAGGCTGTGACACCTTTGTAAAGTGATGAGCACTGTGAGTCTGATCTTGCTGGTTTCAATTCTTTGAAATGTCTTCCTCCTTTTGCTTGATCCTAGGTTTAATTGGATCAGCAGCATCAAAGCAAGCTTTGATGCATGTGTTCCTGCTTGTATGAACTGTGTCTTGTTGGGGCATGGCAAGGTTTCACTGGGAATGCTGGGTTTGAACGAAGATGTTTGGGTTCCAAGTGGGCTGTAAGCTTGAGCAGGGCTGCCAGGTGCGATCCTGATCCTGCAAGTGGCCTCAGCTTGCCCTGTGGTGCCTTTGGAAAGGGTCAGCGTGCTTTAGGCCAAAGGGGCAGCTGGGAGCAGAAGGAGGAGGAGCTTGCGCACCGTTGGCACTGCCCGCACGGAAAGGGGCCTCCCGCCGGCTGGGGCGGCTGGCGCGGTTGGCAGCAGGGACACTCCGCGCTGCCAGCCCGCTTGCGGCTTCTCTTCCCGGTCTCCCCAGTCTCCTTCCTGGGAGGCCTTTTCCTCCTCTTCCGTTTGCCCACAGTCTGGAAATCAAAGAATCCTTATAAATGCTTCCTTCATCTCAGAAAGCTGGAATTCACAGCGTCCACCCCAAAAATCTATTGGCCTAAGCAAATTCTTCCAAACCCCGCGGAGCTGAGAAAAGGGCTGGATATGGCAGTGGGCTGCAGCAGGCTGCTAACCATGGAGGTTGGAGGAAAATACTCCCCTTCACTACAGCTGTAAGGGGGTGGGATAAACACATGGCTATCTCTAGTTCTACATGTCTGATTTCTACCTCTCTGCCTAACATGTATTTATCTCTGGTTTTCCTCCCCACATGTCTAGGGTATGCTTTTTACATTCAGTCACACTAGTGAAGACACATGATTACCCATTTTCAGCTACCCAAAATGATCTCTCTCTCTCTCTCTCTCTGTCTCTCTCTGTGAAACAAATTGCTCTTTGCTGGTAAGGAAAGTATTAAAAGTGCCATAGCAGCAGCAGCTGCTTCTTGGGGATACACTGGGGTGCTACAAAAGATCTCTAAAATTTGGCAGCATCTCCATGAAGGCGGCCCAGATGGCTGATGTTAGCAAGCAGTGGGGAATGAAAGGTCTGATTGGAACCTGAGGGTGCCAGCCCTTGAGAAACTGATTTGTAGAGAGTCAAAGCCCATTTTGATGGTGCTGCTGCTTTGTTGGGTCAACGTTATGCTCCAGAATTCCATATTTTAGGGCAGCAGTACAACGAAGCCTTGGGCAGCATCTGCTGCACCTTTCCCAGTACATGGGACTGTGATTGGTGTTACCAGTCACAGCTAGAAGATCTGCCTTCTGATTCCCCAGTGGGAGACAAGCCATACCAACTTGCAGAGCAAGCCAAATAATTGTTGATTAGACACTTCTTTTAGCATGGTGTGTTCTGCCCTTTTAGCTGTCCTGGCAATATAGGCCAAATCAGTGACTAGATTAAAAGGTTGTTGGAATTTTTTAAATGCTCTGACATCAGCAGCCAACTCAGGAATTTGGGGGGTTCCTTCAACAACTTGAACATCCTACTCCCACTTCTGTGTGTTTGGATCCTTCCAAGTGATAACCGATTTGTGTGATTTTCCAGAGCCATCTGTAAAAACTGTGAGGGCTTTAAGAGGAACCTTACCTTTTAGAGAATTTGGGACTAGATGGAATGTTTCTTTTAGTAGCTTGTGTTTTGGATAATGAATAGAGACTTGTCCAGGATAGCTGTCTAAAGCAAACTAAAGGTATCCATTTGTCTGTAATAGGGACCCTAATTTGTGTAGCTGAAATGCTACATAAATGTATGTTGGATCATACGCTGCAGGGGTTCGGAGGCGGTTCCTGCCTTTAATGATTAACTGAGCTAAAAGCTCTGGAGGGATTGTAATAGTTTTTTTGGTGTGACAAATATACCCATTCTATAATTAACAATTCATCTGTAGAAGACGGGTCCCTGAAAGTAAATGATGTTTTAGAAGACATGGATTCTTGGTAAATCCCCACATTTCCAGGCACTACTGAAAAAGTAGTGCCTGGAAATGTGGGGATTTACCAAGAATAGCAAACTGGGAGGTTAGAGAGCGGTCAACGCAGTGTGCTTTTCGAGATGAGATAGCAGGTGCTACCTTTCGCAGCGCGTCGTGGGCATCTGGGGTTAAGATGCACTGGGAGGTCAGGTCATGGCTCCCCTTCAGTAGGCTGAACAAAGGGCACAGCTCTTCTCTCGTGAGTCCAAGCAGTGGTCGGATCCAGGTGATGGAGCCACACAACTGTTGTATGTCCCTTAGCATTTGAGCCTTATCTTTGATGGAGACACTTTAGGGAATAATGGCTGGCTCACTGATTAGGAATCCAAGGTATTTCCATGGGGAGGTCTACTGGGTTTTTCAGGAGCCATATCAAAACCTGCATCTTCAACTGCTGTCATAGTCTTTCTGATCACTGTGTTAAGGTAAGTCTTGTCTTGGGAGCAAATTAAAATGTCGTCCATGTAATGTAGAATTATAGCTTCAGGGAAGGCTTTCCTGATTGGAGATAGAATCCCAGCCACAAACATTTGACATAAAACAGGGGAAGTTTTCATTCCCTGTGGTAATATGATCTAATTATATCCTTTAAAGGGTTCTTGACAGTTGATGATTGGTTTTGAAAATGCTAATTTGGGAGTGCGGGATGGAGAGGGATGTTGAATAAGCAGACTTTGATATCAAGGATTGTGAGCTGCCAGTCCCTGGGAAGCATAGGTGGTGAGGAGAGGCCTGGTTGCAAGGGGCCCATGTCTTCTAAAACATCATTTACTTTCCAAAAGTCTTGTAATAACCTCCATCTGTCTTTGCCAGGTTTTTTATAAAAAGACAGGGGTCAGGGGCTAGTTGATGGTACGATGTGTCCTTTTAATAATTGTTGTCACACTAGGGCGTGGAGTGCTTCTAATTTGTCTTTTGGAAAGGCCCAATGATCCACCCACACAGGATCATACCCACAGGGAGAGATCATACCTTTTCCCACAGATGGACAACAGCCATATTGAGTGGTTTAGTTTTGATTTCTTTTTAATTCCCAAGGTTTCATTTTTCCAACATTGTAATACAGCATCTCTATTCAAATCATTATACTTACCTTGCTTAATTAAATATTTATTAATTTTTCCCCCCCCCATAATATCAGAATGGGACAAAAGCATAGTAAGAACAACAAGCAATTACAGAAATAGAGAATCTTCCCTGAGAATCTCTGAGAATCATGTTAAAACAATGGGAAGAACATCAACTTACTAAAGACCCACAGTTGAAGATTTTGCATTGCATGTTAGAATGGCCAAAGAAGAAATTAAAACAAGGTCTTCACTGGCCGAAGCATGGGTCTACCAGGATGTGGATTTGCAAAGTACTTTACAATTACGTCCAAAATAAATTAAATGCAGACTTGGATTGCAGCATGTGTGGAGGTCTGGTTTAAATATTGGAACATTGAAAAGGAAGTAGAAACAAATTCTCTCTGTAACGATCAATGATAAAGACACAACAAGGAAAACCAGTCAACCAAGGTGGGACCCATTAAATTTCCTCCCCGCTACTGCACCTCCTAACAAACCAGCTGCAATTGCAGCTGAGTCATTGGAGGCTTCAACGAGTCATGTAACTGAGAGGGCTGAAGAAGTTGAAAGTAGCAGTGGGACATCAGAAGAAACGTATAATCTACCATCCTCCTCCAGGCAAATTACAAATTCAGCCATGCAGGAAGTTCCTTCCAATCAAGAAGGTCCAGGCTTCTTCACTCAAAGGAGAACCCTGGCGGTACAAAAATGTTCTTTCTGCTCCAACAGTAAAGATAAAACAAAGGTGCCACCCCTCAGAGAGGTCCCAATGGGGGATGCACAAGGTGGAATAGGATATGGAAATGCACCCCTCACCTCTTCAGAAGTGAGGCATTTTAGAAAGGAAATGGAGATATCATTCAGTGACCCAGTAGGTTGGTCAGAACAATTTGACCAATTCTTAGGGCCTAGGATTTACCCTTGGGGAAAATGAAATTCAATAATGCAAACCCTTTTCTCTCCACAGGACAGAAAAGTTATTTAGACTTCAGGGATCAATATATGGGACAGAGAACATAATTTAGGACCAACTGGAGAGAAGAAATTACCATTAACAGATCCAGAATGGAACCCTAGCTCAGATGAGGGAAGAAAATGCATAGCAGAATACAGAACCCGAATTGTAAGGGGAATAAGAGGCAGTCCCCAGAGTTAATAACTTGAAGAAAGCCTTTGGTGATGAACAAGAAAAAGATGAGAGCCCAATTGACTGTATAACTCGCTTAAAGAATAACATCCAATTATATTCAGAAATAGATTTAGATAGTGAAGGAGGGAAGACAATGTTCTAGGTCCACTTTGTGTTACATTCTTGGCCTGACATAAAACGGAAATTAGAGAAATTAGATGCATGGCCAGAAAGAAGTTTAGATGAGTTATTAGCTGAAGCACAGTAAGTTTATGCCAGGTGAAATGAAGAGAAAATGAAGACTAAAGCTAAGATGATGGCTGCTGTCCAAATTCCTAAACCAATTAGGCAGGATGGGGAGAATATTCAATTAAAGAAACCTATTTGCTTTTATTGTAAGAAAGAAGACCATATGCAATCCTGCTGTTTTAAGACATTGAGGGACTTAAGAGATTCTCCAAGTGGAGAATCAACCCTCAGAGAACTGAGGGGGTCAGGGGCTCTTCTTCTTGGGGCACAAAAACCATCTTCAAGAGCCCTTGATAAAATCAAGGATAGGACCCCTAGAACAATTAATGGAATTTTTAGTAGACACAGGAGCAGAGAGATCTTGTGTAATTGAAAAACCAAATGGATGTGCCATAAGCAAAGACACTTTCAATATCTGTGCTGCTAAAGGGGAATCCTTCCCCATTCCCATCATTATGAATGTCACCATAAAGGGTAATGGACTAACCAGAAAAGGGAGATTTGTTTTTCTACCTCCAGCATGTAACAACTTAATTGGTCAGGAATTCCAGATACCTTTGAAAGCTGGAGTTCCACAAGAAGGAAGGATGAAGGTCAAATTGGTTACTTTATCCACACAAGATGAACAACTGATTAATCCTACAGTGTAGGCCCAACCAGGTCGCTGGGATAAAATGAACATTACACCCATTGTAATGAATCTCCTTCCAGACATTAAACCAGCAAAAGTACCCCAGCACCCCCTTACAAAGACCAAAAGGTATGGGCTAAAACCCATAATAACTGAACTGTGACATGATAATATACTAGAGCCATGTACTTCCACATACAACACCCCATTCTTGCTATTAAAAAGCCTGACAATAGTTACAGGCTAGTTCAAGACCTACGTGAAGTAAATAAAAGAGTGCAAGCTGTGTGCCCGTTAGTACAAAACCCTTACACCTTGTTAAGTTATCACCTACGCACTCTTGGTTCTCAGTAACTGACCTGAAGGATGCATTTTGGTCATGCCCTGTAGATTCTCCTTCTAGACACCTGTTTGCCTTCACCTGGGAAGATCCAGACACTGGAAGGAAACAGCAGCTGACCAGGACCTGGCTACCCCAAGGGTACACGGAGTTGCCCACACTCTTCGGTCAGGCCTTGGAGAGCCTGTTCATTTCCTTTTCTCCACCCTCAGGAATACAAGTAACACAGTATGTAGATGACATAGTACTCTCCAGAGAGCAAGAACCCACTGTAAAATTAGGCACCATTCAATTACTGAACCTTCTAGGAGAGAATGGACTAAGAGTATCTAAATCCAAACTACAATTTGTTAAACCGAAGTAAAATATTTCGCACATGTAATTGGTCATGGTACCGAAAATTGAGTACTGAAAGGATAGAAGGAATTTTAAATTTACAACCTCCACAAAAAAAGAGCGAGGTTAGACAATTATTAGGCTTAAGGAGGTATTGTAGAATATGGATTGATGAATACACACAAAGTATCACAATTTTATATGAAAAATTAACTACATCAGAACCTATTAATTGGACCCAAGAGGATAATAAGAACTTAGAAAATTTAAAGCAAAAGATGATTCAGACCCCAGTTCTCTTTCTTCCTTCACTAGAAGAAGATTTTCACCTATATATTAAACCTATATAGGAATTACTTATGGGGTCTTGGCCCAAGAGTGGTCAGGATTTCATAAACCTGTAGCCTACTTGTCCATATTGTTGGTCCCTCTGTCCCAAGGATGGCAAACATGCATCCAATCAATCGCTGCAGCAGCCATCCTAGTAACAGCCAGCCAAAAACTTACATTTGAGAGAAATCTGATAGAATACATACCACACTCCATCCAAACCATTCTTAAACAACGAGCAGCCGAATGGCTAACAGACTCTCATATTATACAATATGGGAGCACCCTCATCCATTCCACAAATGTAACCCTGAAAACAATTACCCACACCAATCCCGCACAGTTCCTATGTGGAATTCCCCAAAAACAAGATCTCATGCACAACTGCATAGTTTTTATAAACCTGCAAACAAAAATTCAAGAAGACCTCCTAGAGAGCCCATTAGCTGAAGGAGAAATCCTGTTCATCGACGGATCATCAAGAGTAGTAAATGGAAAGAGGTGCTCTGGATACTCCATCAGAGATGGAAAAGAACTGTACAGGTTAGAAAAGGAAAACTACCACCTTCCTGGTCTGCCCAGGTATGTGAATTAGATGCTTTGGAAAAAGCATTGCACAGACTAAACTATTGGAACCATTTATACAGACTCTAAATATGCATATGGAGTAGTCCACACATTCGGGAAAAGCTGGGCTGAAAGAGGGTTTCTCACATCTAAGGGCAAAGACATTTTACACAAAGAACTTATATTAAAAATTAGAGGCACTTAAGTTACCGAAAGAAATTGCAATGGTACGTTCTCCAGGTCATCAAAAGGGAACTCTGGAGAAACTAGAGGAAGCATCCTAGCAGACCATGCTGCAAAGGAGGCTGCTTTTGAGGGGGAAGTAAAGGTATACAGATTTTATCCAAGAGACACACACCCGAGAGTACACTGGACAACACTCTTCCCATCCCTATTTTTAAAGACAGTGAAAAACAGAAACTCATATCACTAGGTGGAAAGGAAGATTCTGAGGGACGGTGGCATCCTCCTGATGGCCACCAAATGTTAAATAAAGAGCTCACTCGAGAAATTTTACAGAACTTCCACCAATCCACGCACTGGGGATCTAAAGCTTTAGCAGGTCACTTTCTTCAAAATTTTGGATGTCAGGGAATTGATGAATTAGCTAACCAAATTACCATAGGTTGTATAATTTTCCAAAAAGTCAATAGAAAATTAATGAGGAGAACGAGACCTGGAAGAATTGAAATTGCAATTAGACCCTTCCAAAGTATGCAATTTGATTTCACAGAAATGCCCCATGTCCAAAGATGGAAGTATTTCTTAGTGATTGTAGATCACCTTACCAATGGGGTTGAAGCATTTCCAACTGTTAATGCCACTGCTCAAACAATAAGTAAGGTAATCCTAGAATAGATAGTCCCAAGATATGGAATTATAAATAACATTGATTCAGACCAAGGTACCCATTTTACATCATTAGTATTGCAACAATTGGCTCAATAATTTGGAATAACTTGGAAATTACATACCCCTGGCACCCTCAAAGTTCGGGAAGGGTAGAACGCATGAATCAGACTATTAGAACAACCCAGACCAAACTGATGTTAGAAATGAAGTGGACTTGGATAAAGTGCCTACCCCTTGCCCTTCTCAGAATCCAGAGCTAACCCAGAGCTGACTAAGGCTGTTCCCCATGTGAAATGTTATATAGGCTTCCCTATTTAGCCACCCCGCATCAAGTAACTGCCAAAGAGTGAGGAAATAGAAATATGCAAAGGTATATTCAAATGATTGCCCAGAATCTAAAAGACTTAAAGCAGAGAGGTCGTGTACCCCAGAACATTCCTTTAGACTTCTATTTACATAAGATATGCCCCGGAGAGTAGGTACTTATTAAATGCTGGAAGGAACAATCCCTGACTCCATCAGGGGAAGGTCCTTTCCAAGTTCAACTGACCACAGAGACAGTCATCCGAGCACAGGAAAAAGGGTGCACTTCCGTCAGCCGAGTAAAAGGTCCAGCAACACCACCGCAAGATAACAAGAAACCTCCATGAACTACTCTCTACAACAGTCCTCCCCGTGTTATCCCTGAAATTATTATATCAATTGTTATTCTCTCACTGTTTTACAGCAGAGAATCTAATGGTTATTGTACTTACTATTTAACAAGTTATTACGAATTTTCAATTCCATTTCTCCACCAGTGAAGAGTATCATTTCCCTGAGAAATTACTTTCCAATAACTATATCTTTTTTTTTTTTTTTTTAAATTTCCTTGGGAGAAACAACATGAATAGAACCAAGGCCAGTTCCAGGTAGGACTTTCCTGCATCCAGGTACACTCCCATGACAACCAAGGGGTCTGAACCCAGTCGAAAAACCAGAGAGCTTGAAAGGTCTGCACCACCTATCAGAGAGTTCCACGGCACTTCAATCTTCCCATTGACCCTTAGGGAATGGAAGGTGCGCCCTACTCCTCATACTCTCCCTCTGGATCCTGTAGATCCCCCTTGTCAGAGCCTGCGTCTGCTGCCACCAATGCTAACATACAGTGTACCTGACCAAAGGAAACTCCTACCTCATAAAACACTCATTCCAGGCACATACTTATGTAAATCCCTTTTGTTATAATATGATGACACTGAGTAGATACTGACAATCAGGCAAAAAACAGTGGATTGGTAGAAATATTGGAAATGCAAACCAGAAAAGGAATGGAGAGTGCCCTGATCAAGAGATTTGGCTATATGTCGAATTTAATTATATAACGAAAAAGAAGGATTTGTTAAAAAGGAAAACTTATGATGTTGATTTGATTCGAGAAATTGTAATAACTGAAAGGGGGAAACAAAAGGGGGACAATCCATTAGCTACCGATAAAAACTTATTTATTGTTTTAGCAGAACAAATTAGTAAAAATCAAAATATAACCAATTGTTGGGTTTGTGGAGGCACCTTCAAATCAGAAGCCTGGCCTCAGCAAGGAGTCAGTACTGGACCCCTCAAATGACTTAAACTAAATTATTTCCCCTCCCAAACTCCAAGAGATCAAGACAATTGGCTATTGAGGGACACAGTTCTTGGAGAAGAATGTATCTGGAGAAAAGGAAAAAGATACACTGAGGAAGTTGTAGAAACTACCTGTAAAAGATATTTACTAACTGAGGATCACAAGACGTGGTGGATACTGAATGAACCAGATACCTTTTGGTCAAAGAAGAAAATCAGAAACAAGAACTGCATATTACATCCCAATGAACAACTTTATTAGTGCTGGGACCTTAAAAGTCAGCCTTATTCAGTATTACCCCAAGTTTCTAAGCATTGGACCTCCACTTTTATCACTCCTTCACATTTTTGGGAGGCCCCCCACGGTTTATACTGGAATTGTGGGCAAAGAGCATATTCTAAACTCCCTTCTCACTGGTGTGGCAATTGTACCTTAGGAGCAATACGACCTAGCCCCTTTCTACTATCAGAAGCAGCTGGAAACCAGCTCGGAGTTCCCCTAGATGATAAATTAAAGAGACAAAAAAGATATGAAATAGGGGGAATGCAAGAATGGGGCGAGGAAGAGAGGGCCACCAGAGAGAATTTTAGAAACTTACGGACCTGCCACTTGGGCTCAGGATGGGAGCTGGGGCTATCAAACTCCCATTTACATGCTAAATTGCATTATTGGACTATAAGCCCTGATTCACGTCATATCTAATCAGGCCAAGAGTGCAACTGATTTTTTCAACGCCCAACAGAAGCAAATGAAAACAGCTGTATATCAAAACTCTTTAGCCCTAGATTATTTATTAGCCAAAGAGGGTGGAATATGCGGCAATTTCAACACATCAGACTGTTGTCTGCATATTGATGACCATGGTGAAACTATTACTAAAATTACCCAAAACATCAGAAAGCTTACACATGTTCCAGTCCGGTTTTCCCTCACTACACCTGAATAGTGGAAAAACATGTTCTCTGGGGAGTGGTGGAAGAAAGCCTTAATTATTTTTGGAGTTTCCTTAGTTAGCCTTCTCTTTCTCCCCTGCTTAATCCCATGTTTCATTCATCTAATTACCTCAGTAGTACAAAGCATGTTCGCTAGTCAAAATCTTCAAACGAGCCAACATTCTATGCCTACTGTCAAGAAAATCATAAATCTCAATCCAATCAAAAGCGATAGGAAAACGGGTAAAAAGGCCCAGCAAGTTTAGATTAATTTTAAACAATTAAACACTATCAACAAAGAACTTTTACATTTATGTAAATGCAAAAGCCAACGACTAACATAAGAGAAAGAGGGAGGAACTGTCATTTATAAAATCCCTTACATGGCTTTTGCATTTGTGACTGGTTTATATTTGTAACTGTTAATTAGCTTTTGCATTTATAATTGTTTAAAGTTACTAGTTTGAACAAATAAAAGTGTTCAAATTAATGAAGTAAATAATATAAAATCATTATCAAGTTATACTAGCTATTCAGTAGATCCCAACTGAATGTTTAACAGTCCTGTTAAAATAGGTAGCAAAATAAGAACTATATTATTTTTATAATCCTTTGTTCTTAACCTAATTACATTATTTGTAAATTTATTTATCTCTTTTTAGTAGCCTTATACTTTCAAAGGTCCCAGTGCAGTTTCCTCTCACCAACAACATGCAGCATTTTACAGACAATTTCTAACCCACTCCAGGTTGAACTGGTAACTTGATGCCACAGCAATGGTGCATACTAATGAGAGAGCTTCCCATCAAAAACCTCAGAGATATCATCCCACCCCAGTGACAGCACACTCTGGGAAAGAAGATCTTACCCCATCATCTACTAGCACCAATCACCAGAGATTATGGGGGCGGAACTGCAAGTACAGACTGAGGGGATCGAGAACGTCAAAGGGGCAGCCTGGCCTGAAGAGCTGTCTTTGCTGTCTTTTACTGTTCCTGGGACTGTGACTTAGCTACAGCAGGGGACCCCACACTGCAGATTTTGGTCAATATCTCTTTTTAGAGACCTTTTTCCAGATTTGAGGGCAGACTAAGTGCATTCACTGCAATGCCCTCGGGTTCTTGCCTTGGGGCCAAACGCCAGTTCAGCTAGAGATTTCCTCAATCCTTGGGCTTGGGACTTTATCCTTTTTTCTTTCTTTCCTTTCTTCTTTTTCCTTACCTCCCTTTTTGTTTTTCCTCTTTAAATAAACACCCTATTTTTGTTCAAATCGCCAAAGCTGTATCTTTTTACCACATTCAGCAAATTTTCAGACTTCATGCCAGCTCCTCGGAGCAAAGCATGAAATTACTCCACCAAGGCAAGTATGTGTAGTACTCCCTTGTGTTGGCATCAGTTCCCGTGGCAGAACTTGTCTTCCCACTGGACACTCACATGCACCTGAGCCTGTGGAGAAGCCCGGCTCCCTCCCCCTCTGTCCACAGCAACACAGACACTCCCAACCTTTCCCAAGAGCTGCAACACAACCACAGGCACAGCAGCATCCCCAGCAGTGACACCACTGCTCTGCTCCATTCTGCCCTGCTCTGCTCCTCTAGTCACAGCTGCAAGCCTGTATCTCCACAAGGGGCTGTGGCCTGGAGGCGAGGAAGGAAAAGGATCTTCGCTCACAAACCGTGCCACAAACCCCATCCATGGGTCTTCCCACACAGCAGAAACACCTGACCATTCAGAAGCAAATTTAGAGCTTATTCACAGGGTGAGAACAAAAGGAAGCTTCCAACACGAAGGGTTTATTTATTTATTATAGTATTTATTCTGACTATCACTCATAACAAACTACAAACTACAAGCTATAAACTACAAACTACAAACTACAAACAACAACAAAGGCCTCCTCCAGGGCTAGAATCTGCTGTCAGCCATGAACTGCTGCGTGGCCATGATCAGAGGCGTCAGGGTGGAGACTGGCTTGGCTGATGTTACAAACGGATGCTGCCCAAAGAGAAAAAGAAGCAATGAACTTCTACTTTCCCCACAGCCTGAAGCAGGCTTTCTCTGGCTACCAGAAAGATACAGAAAGGAGGGCATTCTGTGCACCTCTCTCTCCACATCCAGGACCTGCAGCCGCTTTGCCTTTTACCTGCAGAAGTTCCTGGGCAGACCAGCGCCTGTCCTCGTCCCTCTCCAGGCAGCAGTGCAGAAAGTCTCGCAGCCACGCCGACTGTTGCCTGGGCTTCTGTAGCTTCGGGGGGGCCCTGGTGCTTATCAGCTGTTGAACCTAGAGAAGAAGGAAATGCCACACTCTACCTGTCTCCTTTGCACCCCAAACTGCTCACACAGACCCCACTGGACAAGCTCCACTCTCCAGTGGCACTTTACTCCCTGCCACAGGGTGGCAGATACCTTTCCTACCCTTACTAAAACTACCCAAAGCCAGAGGCAGCCATAGCCAGTCCAGTAGGCAAAGGCTCTTGCCTTGACCCCTGATTTCACTGGATGATGGAAGTAGCAGCAACTCCATCAGCAAAAGCACACTTTGCTTCACACAGCCTCTACAAGTGATATGGAAGACTGACTTTTGTCCAACTCTTCTATTTCCAAGGATTATTCCATAAAATGCAGCTCAGCACTGCTCACTGCTCCCTTAGGCAAAGCTTCTGCCAAGCAAAAGGCATCCTGATTTTTAGGTCCTGTTCATGCACAAAAATGGCAAGGGGATGATCTGGCCAAGAAGCACGAGAGACTGTGCAGCCTGGAACCTATCATTTTCAGTTGTTGGCAAGCTTCCCAGGCAGAAGAATGGGAGCAGATTTTGTTAGGGTGACAGCAGTGTCTGAGAGCAGCTGCAGCGTACCGTGCGGGAGGTTTTCATCAGGTACGGAGGCGCTCCTTCCACCATCTCGATCCCCACGATGCCAAAGGACCAGATGTCCACTTTGGGGCCGTAGGGCTTCCTGGTGAAAACTTCTGGCGCCATCCAGTAAGTAGTCCCAACAGCTGATCTCCGTTTGTTCTGCTCAGCAGTAAGCTGAGCAGCAAGGCCAAAATCAGCTGAGGAGGAAAAACCACTCTGATCAAGCCAGCGTGACTTAGGAAAGCAAACAAAAGAAATCCCCACTGTACCAATGTCCAAGAAGGCAGTGTGGAACCCAGCTGTAAAGGGGCCATGCTGCCATTCCTCAGGCCTGCAGCCAAGGAAATACGGAATTGGCCACTTAGCAAAACCCCCCAGTTTCAGGCAGTGGATTTTAGTCCCCTGAAGCTATTAGACTGTAACTGCCTTGCTTGGGAAGGGACACACACAACCCAAAGCCACCCCTGAGCCTTTCTTCCCAGCAACACCTCCCTGCACCTTGTGGCTGTGCTCTGTGCTTGCAGCAGGGCAGCCTGCACTGCCACAGGTCCCACTGCAGGGAACTGGAGACACCCAAAGGCAGCCCCACACCGCAGCCTGCCACGGCTGAGCCTGGCCAGCAACACCCACCCAACTTGACTGATCCATCCAAGCCCAGGAGAATGTTGTGGCTTTTGATATCTCGGTGGATCACTTGCTTGGAGTGAAGGAAATCCAGGCCTTGCAGGCACTGAGAGAGGAAAAAGAAACACAAGCCTAAGTGGAATTCATCCCACAGGCAGCAAAGTGGCACATCTGCAACACTGACTTCCTGGGGGATGGTGAGCCATGGCAGGACAGGCTGCTGGCAAGGGCAAGAGCCTGCTGCTCCACCATGAGAACAGCAGTGCCTTTCTAAGTGAGGGTGTGTTTGCTTCTGAAAGAGAAAGGGCAATTGTTCCTCTGGCCAGTGCCCTGCAAACACAGGCTGAAGGAGCCCTGCTGCAGTGGCTGTGCTCTCTCCAGCCAGACAGCAGTGGATGCTTTTGCAAACACCACTTTGGGTGCAAGGCTCTCCTTTGAGGCTGAGCTCTGGGAGAGTCCTGTGAGTATCTCTTTGTCTTTGCCCCTTGCTTCACTTTGCGCCACCAGCGCCTTTGCCCTTACAGGGAAGGAATGCAGCACACACAGGCTCCAGGCAAGTGTTTAGAGAGGCAAAGACAAACACACTAGAAGAAGGGCAGGGACACTGGCAGGCACTTCTGATGCTCTTGCTACTGCCAAGGACATAAGAGAAAGGCTTGGAAGATGAAATCTCTCCTCTCCTTATCACCCATTTGGAAGGACCATCCCGACCAAGCCATGGGAAGCACAAGTGCCATCCCTTACCTCCCGAGAGACAGCTGCTATCTCTTCTTCTGCCATGCGAGTCTCCCTGATGACATCGTGTAAAGAACCTCCGTCCATGTATTCCATCACCAGCCAGAGTTCCTCATCCACCAGGTAGCTGAAAGGAGGAAACAACAGCCTGGAGATGAACGCACGCACTTACACAACCTGATGGATTCTTGTTTCTGTGTCTCTCTCAGAGGAACACAGGAGGAAGTGAGTAGTCATTCACTACGCTCTGCAGGACTTGAACTCTGTGCAGTTTAAAAGACTGCTCGGTATCCACACCAACGCAACAGGCCAAGGGAAATACAATAGACAGTGCTTTGTCAGCACTTCAGACCCAGGGGAAAAATCA